>NC_089748.1:30099790-30119790 GCF_040412425.1 Macrobrachium rosenbergii
TGATTAATTTAATTTCTTGATAAATTGAAGTTTTGTGATTTAGTTCTGTTTAATAATTTAATTCAAGCATTAATTAAAATTTTGTGTTGTTTTCAAGTAATAGTTAATTTTTCAGATTGTGAATTCTAATTATAAATTTTGAAATAAAAAAAAAATGTATTTAGTGTTTTTAAAACAGTGTTTCATTTATTGACCACCAGTGAATGGGATTAATTGTGTGCATAAGTCAAAGTGATAAACATGTTTGTTCCTCTAGTTTTGCTGAGGTGGATTAAGACCAGGAAACAGTTAAAGTTGTTTTGATGGAGTGATGCCCTTTTACTCTAATATATTTCTTGTTTAACTGTTCATACCTCACACTTGTTTTGATAAACTTAGTTTGATTTTTCAAGTGATTAATGAAGTTTTTAAGGGATCACTGTTACCTTTAGAGTACCCAGTCTTAATTTCTATTGTTATGAGAGTTCAGGTATCTGGCTGAAGTATGTAAGTATATATATATATATATATATATATATATATATATATATATATATATATATATATATATATATATATATATATATATACATATATATATATATATATATATATATCACGGAAGGAGGTAAAGGAAAGACATCTCAACCTGTAACAGTTTATTTCCAATGCCGACGTTTCGCGACGATTTCAAATCGCATTTTCAAGGCTAATAAAATATAAATTTGCGAACATCAATAACAAATTAATGCAATGGCAACAGCTCTTTATGTAGTAAAAATATTTGAAACAAAACACCTCATTCAAGACAAGTCAATAATAAGTAAAAGGAGTTCACTAAAATCTTAAAACAACCTACCTATACGAAAGAAAGAGCAAGACTAACATAAATAAAAACAGAGTGAGAAAACCAGTTGCCCAAACTAGGTTATAAACAATTTTAACTGAGGACGATTGAGTATTTAACGACGGTACAGTCTTTTTGATAATTATGGATTCTAGGATGGTTAAGTCGTTGTTGTTCTGCACTTGACCTAAGATGGAAAAAATCCCTGCTGTCAATATAAGTTTTACATAATTTTGAATGATTACGTATATTTGATTGTTCAGGATGCAATGAGGAGGTTGTTAGACTCCCCACCCATGTCATAGAACAGGTAGCAGGTTATCTATCCTGAACAATCAAATATACGTAATCATTCAAAAATTATGTAAAACTTATATTGACAGCAGACCATCTTAGGCCAAGTGCAGAACAACAACGACCCATCCTAGAATCCATAATTATCAAAAGACTGTACCGTCGTAAATACTACAATCGTCTTCAGTTAAATTGTTTATAGCCTAGTTTGGGCAACTGGTTTTCCTTCACTCTGTTTTTATTTATTTATGTTAGTCTCTGCTCTTTCTTTCATATAGGTAGGTTGTTTTAAGATTTTAGTGAACTCCTTTTACTTATTATTGACTTGTCTTGGAATGAGATGTTTTGTTTTAAATATTTTACTACATAAAGAGCTGTTGCCATTGTATTAATTTGTTACTGATGTTCGCAAATTATATTTTATAGCCTTGAAAAATGCGACTTGGAATTCGTCGAAACGTCGGCATTGGAAATAAACTGTTAGAATGAGACATGCCTTTTCTATTACTTCCTTTTGTGATGTATACTTCGAGCCTCAGCTCTGTCATATATATATATATATATATATATATATATATATATATATATATATATATATATATATATATATATATATATATATATACATATATATATATATATATATATATATATATATATATATATATATATATATATATATCAAATATATATAGAGCCTTAGAAACTTTACTCAAATTGTTGAAAATAAAGGCTAGATTCAGAGACTGAAATGTCTTTCTCCTCAGGCAAATAGTACACTATTTGCTTGAGTAGAAGGCAGTTCTTGTCACTGAAATATAGTCTTTATTTCCACATTTTAACGTTTTCTATGGGCCTTATATTTGATGGAATTCTGTTTTAACAGAAAATATTTCTGATCAGTCATATATAAAATATATATATATATATATATATATATATATATATATATATATATATATATATATATATATATATATATATATATGTGCGTGTGTGTGTGTGTGTGTGTGTGTGCGTGCGTGTGTGTGTGTGTGCGTGCGTGTATGTGTGTGTGTAGGTGTATGTGTGTGTCATATGTCAACATCTTGACATTTTGACATTAAGCATAAACCAGAGAAACAACTCATTCAAATGAATGGCATGAGTGTGTGTAACCTGAATTCGGCGAATTGCTAATGTATAGCAGTGGATGAAAGAATCTACTAATGGAATTAAAGCTTTCTGAACAGGATGTTCATATAATTAATGGCACAAAAACTTTAACTCTTTCGTACCCGCCATTTTTTTACAGATTGTGTAAATATCTATGGAGGTGTTAGTCAGTTACAAATGAATTTTATTGTTTGAAAGTTACTTTATTAATTTTCTTGTCTCTTCCTATTAATTTTCTTTTATTATTTCTATTTCCATTTGTCGCTGTTTCTGTGATTCAGCTTTTTTTATCACAACCATGTAATAGAATATAATAAAAATTGTCATTCTTCTCACAGGCAATAGGCAGGAACTGGGTCCTATGATGAGGTCATTCAGCATGAAAGAGAAACTAAGAGGGATAAAAAAATAAGGTTTGGAAGGTGTGACAGGAGGAGAAATTGAGAGTAAAAAGGTTTGAAAGGTGTAACAGGAGGAGAAATTGAGAGTAAAAATTTGGAAGGTGTAACAGCAGGAGAAATTGAGAGTAAAAACAGGTTTGAAAGGTGTAACAGGAGGAGAAATTGAGAGTAAAAGGTTCGGAAGGTGTAACAGCAGGAGAAATTGAGAGTAAAAAGGTTTGGAAGGTGTAACAGGAGGAGAAATTGAGAGTAAAAAGGTTTGGAAGGTGTAACAGGAGGAGAAATTGAGAGGGAAAGGTTTGGAAGGTGTGACAGGAGGAGAAATTGAGAGTAAAAAGGTTTGGAAGGGGTAACAGTAGGAGAAATTGAGAGTAAAAAGGTCTGGAAGGGGTAACAGTAAGAAATTGAGAGTAAAAGGTTTGGAAAGTGTAACAGGAGGAGAAATTGAGAGTAAAAAGGTTTGGAAGGTGTAACAGGAGGAGAAATTGAGAGTAAAAAGGTTTGGAAGGTGTGACAGGAGGAGAAATTGAGAGTAAAAAGTTTGGAAGGGGGGAACAGTGGGAGAAAATGAGAGTAAAAAGTTTTGGAAGGCGTAACAGAAGGAAAAGTTGAGAATAAAAGTTTGGAAAGTGTAACAGGAAGAGAAATTGAGAGAAAAGTTTTGGAAGGTGTAACAGGAAGAGGAATTGAGAGTAAAAAATTGGAAGGCGTAACAGGAAGAGAAATTGAGAGTAAAAATGTTTGGAAGGTGCAACAGAAGTAGAAATTGAGAGAAAAGGTTTGGAAGATGTAAAAGGAGGAGAAATTATGAATAAAAGGGTTTGGAAGGTGTAATAGGAGGAGAAATTGAGAATAAAAAGGTTTGGAAGGTGCAACAGGAGGAGAAATTGAGGGAAAGGTTTGGAAGGTGTATCAGGAAGATAAATTGAGAATAAAAAGGTTTGGAAGGTGTAACAGGATTAGAAATTGAGACAAAAAGGTTTGGAAGGTGTAAAAGGAAGAGAAATTGTGAGTAAAAGGGGTTTGGAAGGTGTTAAAAGGAGGAGAAATTAAGAGTATAAACGTTTGGAAGGTCTAACAGTAGAGGAAATTGAGAGTAAAAAGGTTTGGAAGGTGTAATAGAAGGAGAAATTGAGAGAAAAGGTTTGGAAGGTGTAAGAGGAGGAGCAACTGAGAATAAAAAAGGTTTTGAAGGCGTAATAGGGAGGAGAAATTGAGGACAAGGTTTGGAAGGTGTAACATGAGGAGAAATTGCGAGTTTGAGGTTTGAAGGGTCCAGCCCCATGAGAGCTGATAGTCAGCTCAGTGGTTTGGTTAAACTTTTTAATAATAGTAATTGAAGGTGTAACAGGAGGAGAAGTTGAGAATAAAAAGTTTGGAAGGCTTAACAGGAGAAATTGAGAGAAAAGGTTTGGAAGGTGTAACAGGAGAAATTGAGAGTAAGAAGGTTTGGAAAGTGTAACAGGAGGAGAAATTGAGAGAAAAGGTCAGGAAGGTGTAACAGGAGGAGAAATTGAGACTAAAAGGTCTGGAAGGTGTAATAGGAGAGAAATCAAGAGTAAAAGGTTTGGAAGTTGTAACAGGAAAAGAAACTGAGAATAATAAGGTACGGAAGGTGTAACAGGAGGAGAAATTGAGAGTAAAAAGGTTTGGAAGGTATAACAGGAGGGGAAATTGAGAGCAAAAGGATTTAGAAGGTGTAACAGGAGGAGAAATTGAGAATAAAAAGGTTTGGAAGGTGTAACAGATGGAGAAATTGAGAGAAAATGGTCTGGAAGGTGTAACAGGAGGAGAAATTTAGATTAAAAGGTTTGGAAGGTGTAATAGGGAGGAGAAATTGAGAGTAAAAGGTTTTAAAGATGCAACAGGAGGAGAAATTGAGAAAAAGGTTTGGAAGTTGTAACAGGACGAGAAATTGAAACTAAAAGGTTTGGAAAATTTAACAGGATTATAAATTGAGAGAAAAGTTTTAGAAGGTGTAACATGAGAAGGAATTGACAGCAAAATTTTTTGGAAGGTGTAACAGGAGGAGAAATTGAAAGGAAAGGTTTGGAAGGTTTACCTGAGAGAGAAATTGAGAGTAAATAGTTTGGAAGGTGTAATAGGAGGAGAAGTTGGGAATAAAAAGTTTGGAAGGTGTAACAGGAGAAGAAATTGAGAGAAAAGGTTTGGAAGGTGTAACAAGAGGAGAAGTTGAGAATAAACATTTTGGAAGGTGTAACAGGAGGAGAAAATTAGTAGTAAGGTTTGGAAGGTGTAACAGAAGGAAAAATTGAGAATAAAAGGTTTGGAAGGTGTAACAGAGTGAGGAATTGAGAGAAAAGTTTTGGAAGGTATAACAGGAGGAGAAATTGAGAGAAAAGGTTTGGAAGGTGTAAGAGGAGGAGAAATTGAAATAAAATATTTGTAAGTTGCAACAGGACGAGAAATTGAGAGTAAAAATGTTTGGAAGGTGTATCAGGAGGAGCAAATTGAGAATAAAAAGATTTGGAAGGTGTAACATGAGGAGAAGTTGTGAGGAAAAGGTTTGGAAGGTGTAACAGGATTAGAAATTGAGAGAAAAAGGTTTGGAAGTTGTTACAGTAGTAGAAATTGAGAATAAAAAAAGTTTTAGAAAGTATAACAGGAGAGGAAATTGAGAGAAAAAAAGGTTTGGAAGGTGTAAAGGAGGAGAAATTGAGAATAAAAGGTTTGGAAGGTGTAACAGGAGGAGAAAATTGATAATAAAAAAAGGTTTGGAAGGTGTAACAGTAGGAGAAATTGAGAGAAAAGGTTTGGAAGGTGTAACAGGAGGAGATTTTGAGAATAAACAGGTTTGGAAGGTGTAACAGGAGGGGAAATTGAGAGAAAAGGTTTGGAAGGTGTAACAGGAGGAGAAATTGAGAATAAAATGGTTTGAAGGTATCAGGAGCAAAAATTGAGAGTAAAGATTGGAAGGTATAACAGGAGGAGAAATTGAGAGGAAAAATTTGGAAGGTGTAGCAGTAGGAGAAACTGCAATAAAAAGGTCTGAAGGTGTAACAGGAGGAGAAATTGAGAATAAAAAGGTTTGGAAGTTGTAACAGGAGGAAAAACTTTTGCTGTCGCACAATTAGGAGAGGGTTGAGAAAGTAAGATGGAAGATAGAGAATATGGACGGAGGAGGTACAGTCAAAGGAATGAAAGGGGTTGAAGCAACAAGGTACCGAAGGGACACTGCATAAGAAACTCATTTAATGCCTACAGTGCACTGCGTGAGGTGCACTCACGGCACTATTAAACCCTCTAAGGTGATTCTAGAAGGGGTCAAGAGAAAGACAACTCTCTCTCTCTCTCTCTCTCTCTCTCTCTCTCTCTCTCTCTCTCTGTGTGTGTGTTTTAACGTTTAAGAAATTTGCATGTCTCTTTACTTTACCATTGAACAAAAAAGGTTGTTTGCATATCTGTACCGAAATGTTTCCCCTTCACATTTGGTAGTAAAGATGACGGACAGAAGCGAATAATCTATAAACAGAGAATTGTCGAACTTCTTAACAGTCAATTTTGTACGTTAAATAGATATTAATACTTATGAACACTTACATTAGTTCTTGCATAGACAGTGAATATGTCTCATTCAAAGTAATTGGTGTAATATTAGTACAAAAACTATATAACATATGTTTTAGTATGTATATATATATATATATATATATATATATATATATATATATATATATATATATATATATATATATATATATATATATATATTTACATACTAGCTGACCAACCTAGCAATACCTGGGAAAACTCTGAATGACAACCAATAAACTCACTCTCTCTCCGCCCTAACACTCCATCTCTCTCTCCTCCCTAACACTCTCTCTCTCTCTCTCTCTCTCTCTCTCTCTCTCTCTCTCTCTCTCTCTCTCTCCCCCTGAGCTATTAAGATAGTTGCTTCAATTACATTGCCGCGCATTTTTGACATATTAGGTTTCATCCCTTCTTACCCGTATTCCTAGCGTGGAACTGAAAGGGGCTTTGGGAGTGTCTCTGTGACCTCAAAACTGTGGATTAGACACTAATATTTGTAATTTTAGGTTATTTTTACATGTCACCCCTTCCCACCCCCACCCCCACCGTCTGTGGTGCCAGTGGTGTCTTTACCCCAGAATATTCTTTTCCAGATAGTAAGTCATGTGTACACCGAAATGAGGTATGATAAACCCTTGGAGTTTATTCAGTTACTAAGTCGACAGAAAGCAGAACCAGCCCCATTTCAAGGGAAGCGTTTCCATCCCGACCCCTTTGGATCCCTTTAGTGCTAGTGATGTCTTACCTACACAGTATTCTTTTCTAGATAGTAAGTCATATGCATACCAAATTTGGTTGAAATTGCTCAATGGTTTTCAGAGTTATGCTGGAACATACACATACATACATCCATTTATATGTTACAGGCCTAATTTCACAGGCCTATACATTATTTAAGTCTCTTTTTAACAACAGAGATTGGTATCTCTATATTGTAGCGAGAGCCGGCTAGCTGTGTCAGCCGGTCTGTCATCTTCACATCATAAGTTATTCATTGCCCTAACTAAATTCTAAGGTCTACTGGAATGAGATACTTAGGTTACAACACTAAAAACTTTATTGACAGAAAAGTAACAAAAATAACTTCAGATAAGCTACGAAAGAATTGAATCGAATGATTCAACATAACTATGAAATTTTCCTGAATAAGGTCCAAAACAAAGACACCCAATTATTTAAGGAAATACAGAAATAACGCATCTGTCATCCAAATCATAACAGGTCACTCAGTACCTTATAAAAAAGTCGTGTCATATATGATTAAATGTCACACCACTCCTTCCTTGAAGAGGAACGTGAGCACAAGAAGGAAGGTAGGAAGGAAGGAAGGAATACCTGTAAGAGACAAGCGTTATATTAAAAACCAGAAAATGTAAAAAATGCAGAAACACAAGATTTCACTGCAACAGGGATGAAGTCTTTTCTCCAGAGTCTGTAAGAAAAAAGTCTAAATTGCTTTATGAGTGGTACTCACTTCACAATAGTCCTCTGGAAACACAGACTCCATCTGTGTGCTTCCCTTTAACAATTCACATATTATCGTCACTCAGAACAGATCATATTGCCCACTCATTCTGTGAAACACTCCCATTATATGGGTTTTGCAATGCACATATGAACACACTCTCGTAACATCGAGTAACATCGTTCAAGTTCAAGGTACGATAAGACACGCCTTCTGTAAAACAAGGAGTCACGAGGTACTTGGTCACACACATACTTACACACTCCACTGTGATGTTCTTTCAAATCCGGATCTATAACCGGATAAACCTTCTCGAAGGTTCTTTTGCTGAAATCGCATTTCCACTCCACGTGTTTTGCCAGCAAGAGTTTTCTGCGAACATTGACTTCTTGTGGTATGCGAACGACACTCAAGCATTTTATTACATGATGTGTATAGTCATACGATCTCTCGAAAAGCTGATAAAATCTTTTCAAAGGACACCTTTGTGACCAGTTACAGTAGCTCGGTCCACCTACCCATAGGTGTCCCCACCTAAGTTACGATAACTGTCTAATCGAAAGTTTAGTAAAGCCAGACTGCAACGTCATCTCTAACACTAGATGCAAAAATTATATATATATGTCGTAACACAGATATTATATCACAATCAGTTCCTTAAGAAACGTAGCACTTGAGATGATTGCATTCTGGTGATTTCATCATGCTGAATGGCCTGCAATTGCACGCCAGCGGTGAAGGTTTTTCCCAGCGATCCGACCAAGATAAATGGCTTGCGACTGCACAAGCCCCATGTTGAATGTGGCTCTCGCAAATCCTTTGCGCCAACCCAACGTCTCCCAGCAACTACAACCTTTTGCTGGTTCTGTGACTTCATGCAGATGGCTGATTAGGAGCAAACAACGAGGGAGCGGCCGAGTCTTGGTGCACCCAGTCACAGACGTGTTGAGGGGATCCCTACATCTTCCTTCCCCTGGCGTAGACTAACCGACTCTGGAGGCCGAGACCCGCACATGCTAATGAGCTCAAGCACCAAAGGTATCAGGTACATCCGGAGCATTTAGTCCCACCCCAGTTACTGTTTCTCTCCGTGAATTTCTCTATTATTTTCCGAATTTCCAACTTTTATTCTCCTAACCAAAACCCCCTTTGTTCAATCAAAACTACCAACAAAGCAGCCCATGATTCGCCCTATGACTTGTCCTAAGCTCCAAGTAAATCCATTCAGTGATCAGAATTAGATTGTTCCCACCATAGGGCTAAGTAATTCTAAATGACCAGTTTCCTCCATGGTGTATATTTAAGTTTCATAAGAGAGAAATTCCCTTGATTTGGAATGCTAACTTGGATTTCTTCCAGGAATCCTGTTACTGTGCTCCCACGCTGTCGAACCCATCCTTGTGAATCAATTACACTTAGAAGAACTGCCATTTCTGATAAGCCAGAGAGTGTGATACGCAGTTCCTGTCCCATTGTGCACAAGAGCCGGCCCTTTGCAACTCATTCAACCAGCATATACTGCTTCCTATTTCAAAGACATGCTATTCACGGTCTAATAGTGTTTCACATTTTATTTCATTGACTGCTGGATCATCAGTTTTCAGATTAATTTCATGATTGTTTCAGTTGTAAATAAATTCATCTTAACATACTCGTGAATCATTCCTCATGGCGACCTTCCAATACCTGATTTAATTCTGATGAAAAAACCCCATTACATTTCTTCCAACAGACCCTAGAATGTAAATATATATATATATATATATATATATATATATATATATATATATATATATATATATATATATATGTATATATATATATATATATATATATATATATATATATATATATATATATATATATATATATATATATATATATATATAAATTGAATGTTTGTACATTAGTTTGGTTTCCATAGAAATCCAAACTGCTTGACAGACGCAGACAAAATTTTGCACATGGACTCTATGTAATCCCAGAAAGGTTTTTTCAACTCAAAGTCAAACTCCTACTCCGTGACAGACATACAAACACAGACAAAACATATGAAATTTTCGTTTTTATGTCACCTTTTCTTTCAGTTTTATGGGTTTATTCTCATTTTTCACCTGACACTTTACCTTTTCTTCTGGCGCCGCCTGAATTATGATTAACCTACAACAATAAATCCCTATAACATCAGTTTTTGATAAAAATTTACATGAATTTTTTATCATAATTTATGATAATAATTAATATAATCGTTTATTACCTCGATAAAATCTACTGTGAAAACATAAATCGATAATTTCTTTCCGAGTCCGAGTCCGCGCATGCGTAGTAGTGGGACACCGTTCATACATATGGTTGAAGACGTTATATGATGTAATAAGCAAAGAAGCATATTCCCTTTTTGCGTACGGTGTAAAAAATGGTCCTACAAACGATCTCACGTCATTTATTAAATATCACCAACATTGCGTAGGAAGAACAACACATAGTTGGCTGTGCTGGAATAATCGAAATATCACCTAGGATGCCCCAGCGGTTGGAATTAATTATCGTGCGAATTCGCTTCACTGCATATGGAAGATAAGACTCTTCTCACGTTGCTTGCTTGTACTGATTACCTGGAAGATAATGACTGAAAATTCTGGATTAAAACATTACAGGAATGTAGATCATTTCATTTGGAATTTTTTCCGAAAGGCACTTCGAGGGTAAGTATATTAGATGCAAATAGGTATTAAAGTAAGAAGTGGCAAATACTGCCCTTCGAGAAACTCGAAGTGCTCCCAGTAAGGAATAGTATTCCCATCATTTAGGAAAATAAAATGATTGTTTATGATTATATAGTAGAATGATATATATTCATTTCTATCTTTATCAACGTGTATTTATTCAAAACAACAAACCAAAGATTCCTCCAACGAGGGAAAGATTTTGCTTGACTTATGATTACGTTATTGTATGAAGTTAAGTATACCTTTAGCTTAACCAGACCACTGAGCTAATTAACAGCTCTACCAGGGCTGGCCCGAAGGATTAGACTTATTTTACGTGGCTAAGAACCAATTGGTTACCTAGCAACGGGGCCTACAGCTTATTGTGGAATCCGAACCACAATATATCGAGAAATGAATTTCTATCACCAGAAATAATTTCTTCTAATTCTTCAATGGCCGGCCGGGAACTCAAACGCGGGCCCAGCAGAGTGCTAGCCAAGAACTATGCCGACCCGTCCAACGAGGAACTTACATTATTGTTTGAATTAACCAAGTTTATAGATGCCGTACGTGTAATACAGTAAGGAATAGTATTCCCATCATCGAAGAAACAAAATTATTGTTTAAGGTTATATGTTAGAATGATATATATTCATTTATATCTTTTATCAATGCATATTTATTCAAAACAATTAATACTATTGCTCAACATTCCTCTAGGAAGGAAAGATTTTGTTCGATTCATGATTACGTTATTGTACGAAGTTTATATATGCCATACTTGTAACTTTATAAACAAAGTAGTAAGGAATTTTATGCCATTGTAAAGATAATGAGTTGTAATTTATTATGTTACGTTAAAAACTTCCCTAAAATCAATGTAAAAATATGCATTACGAGGTGAAGTTAGCCGTATAGGAAAGTGTTTTGCCACTTTTTTTCTTAATATGGTGAAGGGGTGGAATGCTAATTTTTCTTGCAGCAATTCACTTAATAATAGGAAAGAAGGAAAAGGCGTAACAGAGTTTAAATTAGAACTGAGGGTTGGTTCAGTTTTTTTATGAACTGGACAGTGAAGTTTACTTTCATTAAAAAAGACATCATTGGCCTAGGCCTATAACAAATTGTCTGTATCACATTAAATATTGTTTTAGATTTTTTACTGTATGATTTGGACTTTTGACGGCCTGCAAACAGCGTTGAAGAGCCTAACAGTGAAATGAATAAGCCTGTACATAATTTATTCACATTCTGATCCGAGCATCTGAGATGCTTCCCAAATGAAATACAGCGGCAAACTGTCACGAAATTGGCGTTAACCCGTCCACACGTACAATTACCTGTCAGTCGGTCGGAAGATATTTTCATCAGTTCATCCGGTCTGGTGAGTGGACTGTCTCCGTCCACAAACTTGTGTGCACGTATTTTTTACGGCAGTTTCGACGCACTGACGGAAGAAATGACAGTTAAACTTCGGGGTGTTAGGGGAGAGAGAGAGAGAGAGAGAGAGAGAGAGAGAGAGAGAGAGAGAGAGAGAGAGAGAGTTTATCGAATGTCATTCAGAGGTTTTCCAGGCAGTGTCGGGTTGGTCAGCTAGTATATATATAAACATGATAATTAAGCCACAGATACCTCCATAACATTTAATTGAAAATACCATTTATTATAAATGAAAGGGAATATGTATTATATATATATATATATATATATATATATATATATATATATAATATATATATATATTTATATTTATATATATATATATATATATATATATATATATATATATATATATATATATATATATATATATATATATATATTTGTGTGTGTGTGTGTGTGTATATAGAAGAAGAATCTACTGTCACTTTTACCAGATACATATGTAATTGTAATAGCCACAATGCCCTCTTAATTAAGCTTCTCGAATTCTTCGCACTTTTTTTTGATGCTCTTGTGACTACAGTCTTAAGACTCAAGTGCAAGAAACTGAAGTAGTTGAGATGTCCGGTAGCGGGGGTCGGCAACGTGACCTCCTTGTGATTATGGTGACACGGGTTCGTTTCCCGCCACCGGACACCACAACCACTTCAATTTCTTGCACTTGGATCTTAAGGCCTTGTAGTGACAAGCATATCCAAAAAAAGCGCGAGAAGAATTCGAGAAGTTAAGAAGGCATTGTATTATATATATATATATATATATATATATATATATATATATATATATATATATATATATATATATATATATATATATATATATATATATATATATAGCACACTAATATCATCTGTGATCCACGATTCATTTATTTTCCGGACCGTAAATAATTGAAAGGAAATGGGTAGAAATTAAACATGTTTGTGCACAAATTCCATACACTCCTTTCCCCAGTCTCTCGTGGCCGCTTCTTCTTCTTCTTCTTCTTCTTCTTCTTCTTCTTCTTCTTCTTCTTCTTCTTCTTCTTCTTCTTCTTCTTCTTCTTCCCTAGGGAAGGATAATTAAAATTCCGAAGGGGTGACAGTTTATTATACCTCTGGAAAACAGAAATGTAGCAGATATTTTGACGCGTGCATCCAGACTGGGCTAATTATATACTTTGTCAGTCGACAGGATTTCCTGGAGGAGAGAGAGAGAGAGAGAGAGAGAGAGAGAGAGAGAGAGAGAGAGAGAGAGGGAGAGAAGGTGAGTTCTGTCTGTCTGTCTCTCTCTGCCAAGAAGTCCTGCTCACTTACGTAGTTCATAATTAGCTCAGTCCGACTATGCGAGCATAATGAGAGAGAGAGAGAAAGAGAGTCGAAAGGTTTATTATCTCTCTCTCACCTCAGTCGAAAGGAAAGGCTCTCTCTCTCTCTCTCTCTCTCTCTCTCTCTCTCTCTCTCTCTCTCTCATTATGCCCAGACAATACAGAACTGTCGCGTAAGACCTTACAGGGTAATGGATTCACCTGGTAATGTCCTTAATAAGTTCATTATCGGTAGGAAGGAGCCTGTTGTCGGATTGTTGTCAACAATTTCACGATTGTTGTCAGCAATTTCAACACTCCTTGTATTGTTCGCTGGCGTGATCATGAGGACGATATTAAGAGGGTTATTATTATTATTATTTTTATTATTATTATTATTTTTTATTATTATTATTATTATTACTCTTATGTCTCAGTGCTTTAGAAATCATTCTTAACTCATTCTGACGGATTAGGTTAATCCTTCCTCTCTCTCTCTCTCTCTCTCTCTCTCTCTCTCTCTCTCTTCTCTCTCTCTCTCTCTCTCTCTCTCAGTGAAGAGCTATACTGCTCTCCATTGTTATGAATGACAAGAGAGAGAGAGAGAGAGAGAGAGAGAGAGAGAGAGAGAGAGAGAGAGAGAGAGAGAGAGAGAGAGAGAGAGAGAGAGACTGCTAGTTTTATATCTCAGTAACGAGTGTTTATATTGCTGCTGCTGATATATATACTATATATATATATATATATATATATATATATATATATATATATATATATATATATATATATATATATACACATATATTATTATATATACATATATTATTATATATATATATGTGTGTGTGTGTGTGTGTGTGTGTGTGTGTGTATGTATGTATGTATGTAAAGACATACATAAACATAAGGCCTATTAGTCTGCAAAGAATCTCAAGTTTCAAAGCAAGATGTTAAGCAACAAACAAAACAAAGAAATGAGATCTGATGTTAACCGAACTCCAAAGAAGGACACGGCTGGACTATGCTTCTTAGCGTGTGTGACAGAGTAGAGAGAGAGAGAGAGAGAGAGAGAGAGAGAGAGAGAGAGAGAGAGAGAGAGAGAGCAGGCGACTCCACTCTATCGACGAATGAGTCGATAAACTGCGATGTTTACGGCTGATTTTATCTCTCCTGCGGCCGAGATATATCTCTCCGCCTTCGGGTCCAACTGGTCCGAAGGAGAGGAATTCTTTCTCTCTTCCGCCCTCCTGGTCTTTTAATGTAGTTTCAACAGTTTCGGGGAAATGGTCCCTCCCGCCGAGGGATGAAGTTTCTGGTATGCGAGACCATGCGAGATTGTTTTCACATCCCGAGCTCTCTACTTCGGGGAGTTGTGTTGGCTGAATGTCCTCTCAGACGTACATCATTTTGTACAGTACGATAAGATATTACAATATACAATTATTACTATCATATATTATTATTATTATTATTATTATTATTATTATTATTATTATTATTATTATTATTATTATTATTATTATTAAACAAAATGACAGTTTCAACAGCATTTATTTTATATAGTAAACGCCCAATTCGTCTTATCAATTGCTTTTCTTGGAATTGATAAGACGAATTGAGCGTTTACTATATAAAATAAATACTGTTGAAACTGCCATTTTGTTTAACAAACCTGTATCAAAGAAGGTCTTTTTCCTAATTTTATTATTATTATTATTATTATTATTATTATTATTATTATTATTATTATTATTATTATTCAGAAGATGAACCTTATTCATATGGAACAAGTCCACCACAGGGGTCACTGACTTGAAATTCTAAAGCTTCCGAAGATTACTGGGGTGTTCGTTCGAAAGAAGTAACAGAAGGTAAAGGGAAGCACAGAAAGTGGAGATCAGTTATTAGAAAAACAGATAAATTAACAAATTAATAAATAAATAAAAATGTAAGTAAAATATTGAAATACAAGGATCCTACCTCATGAGATTATTTTCATATTCCAATCTCTGTACTTCGAAGTGTTGTGTTGGCTGAATGTGCTTTCAGATATAAAGCACTCTGTACAGTGTGGTACTACATTACAGTGTACAATGTGCTTATTGTCACCATAAGGATAAGCAGTCTACCTCGTGAGATTATTTTCACATTCCGATCTCTCCCACTAGGAATTGTGTTGGCTGAATGTTCTCTCACTCTGTACAGTGTGATTCTACATTGCAATGTACAATGTACCAGTTTGTTGTCACCTTAAAGATAAGCAGTCGTGGCCTTGTTTTTAGCTCATGAATTATTGTCAGCCTGGGGATAAGTTCCTCCTTTGAAATCAAGAGTGAAGCAACGAGACAAATGTTCTGTTCTCTACTTGTTGTGCAATTGGAACCTCAGTCTCCGGCCGGCCAATGAAGAATTAGAGGAATTTATTTCTGGTGATAGAAATTCATTTCTCGGTATAATGTGGTTCGGATTCCACAATAAGCTGTAGGTCCCGTTGCTAGGTAACCAATTGGTTCTTAGCCACGTAATTTAATTGGAACCTCAAAAGTCCAAGCGAAGATGCAACGTATTACTGTCCTAGAACAATTCTCCTTGTATTCTAGTAATGTACATTTTAACTAAATATTTATTCATTCGTTAATATATTTTTGATTTCTAATAAGTGATCTCTCCTTTCTTTATTTCCTATTCCTCCCGTTACTTCTTTCAAGTGAACACCGCATTCTTTGGAAGCTTTAGAATTACAAGTCAAAGGCCCTGTTGTGGGCTTGGTACACATAAACAGAGGTTTATCTTCTGAATAATAATAATAATAATAATAATAATAATAATAATAATAATAATAATAATAATAATAATAATAATAAATTAGGTCATTAGCTATACAACGTGTATATGGATTCAGAAAACAAAATTGTTTTTCAGACTCTTCTCAGCTGTCATCCATTACAGGCATATATTCAGCTTCACTTTGTTTATGAATGTTACATATTTGTTAACAATTATAATAAGAACATATTCCATTTGCTCTCAAGAAGATTTTCCTTTATAATTCACATCACAACTATTGTTTCCTCTTGTCAGGATCAGACATTACTTTTCAAGCAGGCAAACTTTGCAACGAAGCCTAGATAGCCAGCAGATTATAATCTCTACTCCCATGTGACAGATCTCTCGTAATTCCATCAACATCCAGCGTATCGAATTTCATCTTATTTTTAATTTTCTGTAAAGTAAACTGTTAAGATGGCTATTTGTCTGTCCGTCCGCACTTTTTCTGTCCGCCCTCAGACCTTAAGAACTACCTGGGCTAGAGGGCTGCAAATTGGTATGTTGATCATCCACCCTCCAATCATCAAACATACTAAATTGCAGCTCTCTAGCCTCAATCGGTTTTATTTTGTTTTAAAGTTAAATTTAGACCATGATCGTGCGTCTGGCTCCGCTATAGGTGCCAACAACACAGGCCACCACCACGCCGCGGCTGAGAGTTTCATACAGCGTTATACGCTGTACAGAAAACTGATTGCGCCGAAGAAACTTCGGCGCATGTTTTACTTGTCTTATTCCTTTTCTTGATTTACCAGCATCCCGATCCCGTCAGTGCGCCTCTTGCGGTGCACTGTAGGCATTACTTTAGGTTTTCAACAGCGTCCCTTCGGCCCCTAGCTGCAACCCCTTCCGTTCCTTTTTACCGTACCTCCGTTCATATTCTCTGCCTTCCATCTTACTTTCCTCAGCCTCTCCTAACAATTGATTCATAGTGCAACTGCTTTGAGGTTTTCCTCTCATTACATCTTTCAAATCTTTAACTGTCAGTTTCCGTTTCAGCGCTGAATGACCTCACAGGTTCCAGTGCTTGGCTTTTTTTTCTAAATTCTATATTGAACTCAGCCAACATCCCGAATCGTCTCTTTCACGGCCATTTTCATATTCAGACGCGTCCTACATCCGTCATACATATTCAGAGACCCTTCAGAGTCTCCACTCAGCCGATACAAGAATGCTTCCTGTTCTGAAACGTTTTAACAGGCACTGCCTGGAAATGGTATTATTTTAAAAGATTTTCATCTTTCTTATTTTTAATATTATTATTGAATATAGATAGGCTATAACAGATCCACAGTTTCTTGGTGTACATTACAAATGTCCTGATCGGAAATTGTATTAGCTGAATTTCGATTTCCTGGCCAGCGCTAATCTTCATTCATCAAGAAAAAGAAAATGGCTACAAAAATGACAACTTTAACGTCATGGAGAGTAGTCCCCACCTCCCACCCACCGCCACTACCTGAAGTTTATCATCTTCCTACTCGCATTGCAAAAGATAACGGTGAGAGAGCTACCAACAACTTTAGGAAGAATAAAAAAAATTAGCAGCCTCTCTCTCTCTCTCTCTCTCTCTCTCTCTCTCTCTCTCTCTGTCTCTCTCTCTCTCTCTTTTTTATGCTTTGCGGGTATGTATAGGGTCTTTTATAATAATGGATTTATTTTTCTCTAATGAAGAATCATGTTAGGTAGCATGTTCAAATTACTGAATATTTCAAGGAGTAATCTTGAAACTCTCCTTATATCTTTCAAATTGGGCGCCCTGTTTATACGGGAGATATTGATCCAAATGATGGCATATGTTAATATTTTCAAAGTTGAAATGTAACTTTATTTCTTCAGTGAGTCCCTGAACTTGGTTGTGGTACCACGAGAGAATTCAGTTACAGAATTTTCATTTTCATTTTTTATATTTTCTACATTTTTTACGTCATTTGCGATAGTGTTTTTTGTAAAAAAATTTCAGACGCGTTTTCTGAAACTTTATCTATTGACATTTGAATGGAATATAGAGTTTAGGCCAAAGGCCAAGGGCTGGGACCTATGAGGTCATTCAGCGCTGGAAAGGAAATTGAGAGTAGAAAGGTTTGGAAGGTGTAACAGGAGGAAAACCTCGCAGTTGCACTGTGAAATAACTGTTAGGAGAGGGTGGATAGCAAGATGGAAGAAAGATAATAGGAATGGAGGTACAGTAAAAGGAATGAAAGGGGTCGAAGGGACGCTGCAAAGAACCTTTTGTAATGTCTACAGTGCACCCCGTGAGGTGCACTGACGGCACTACCACCCTCCCCTACAGGAATCTATTGATATTAAACCATTTTCCTTCTTCCCTCCTCTAGGAAATGTTGCATGTTGCAACTGCCATTCGACTTGCAAACCCTTTTCCCCAGAAATGCTTTCGGGGAAATCGTCCGTGCAATGTTTGCAGTAATTTATGAGGCTTTAACGTTCTTCAAAGAGGGAAGGAGTTCGAATTACAGATATGCCGTTTGATATGAAGTTATGAGAGACTGTGAAATAGCGATGATTAGTCTCCTGAATTCCTAATAAGGATATATATATATATATATATATATATATATATATATATATATATATATATATATATATATATATATATATATATATATATATATATATATATATATATATATATATATATATATATATATATATATATATATATATATAATTATATATATATATATATATATATATATATATATATATATATATATATATATATATATATATATATATATATACATACACTGTATCATCTTCGTTTTAACGTGCTTTTTCCCATTTTTATATGGAGTAAGCACGATGCCTTCTTTGAAGGGCTTTGGTTTGGCGTTGGGGTAGGCCGTAGCCTCGACCAGCTGCCCTGCCTGACATCGCTTAGACCCTGGTAGCGAATGTGTACATGTATCGTACCAAACCCCAACTCCCTTTCTCCCAGCAGCGAGGAGAACTGAGGGGTTAGGTTGACATTTCGAGGCTCTTACATACGCTGTATATATACATATATATAGATCTATCTTTCGGTGGTCTTGGTATAATGCTGTATGAGCCGCGGCCCATGAAACTTTAACCACGGCCCGGTGGTGACCTATCTTATATCGTTGCCAGAGGCACGATTATGGCTAACTTTGACCTTAAATAAAATTAAACTACTGAGACTAGAGGGCTGCACTTTGGTATGTTTGATGATTGGAGGGTGGATGATCAACATAACAATTTGCAGCCCACTAGCCTCAGTAGTTTCTAAGATTTGAGGGCAGACAGAAAAAGTGCGGACAGAAAAAGTGCGGACAGAATAAAGTGCGGACGGACGAACAAAGCCGGCACAATAGTTTTCTTTTACAGAAAGCTAAAACGAAAACATCTGGTGATGAATAACACAGACAAGGTAACATGATGAAATATATTTCAATGGGAAAACAGATTTCACAACACACATTGTATGTTACCGTCCTAATTCACTCAGTAATTCATAACATTCTTCCACAACACTTGCTGCTTTGTGTAAATACACAGAGAACTCGTTAATGGTGCACCAAACAATAACAAAGAACACACAATTCACCAGTTTACCAAAATCCTCCATCCACTTCCAACAACCAGTAGCCAGTCAATGTGCCTCGATGTGGAACTTCTCAGTTCCAGAGGTCCTTTATTCCTGACACTGTGGGACTGTGGAACAGTCTCCCTGAGGATGTTGTGCAACTGGAATCTCAAAAGTTCAAGCGAAGTTGCATTACATCACTACCCTAAAGCAATTCTCCATGTGCTTTAATAATTTGCTTACATTTGTATCTATTTATTTATTGATTCGTGAATCTTTTTTTTATTTTCTAATAACTGATCTCTTCTTTCTGTATTTCCTATGACCTTTTGTTATTCCTTTCTAATGAACACCATTTTCTTTGGAAGCTTAAGAATTTCAAGTAGGTGACCCCTGTAATGGGCTTCTTCCATATGAACAGGGTTCTTTTAAATAAAAGTGATAATAATACTAACAGTAATAATAGTCTTG
>NC_089748.1:30127290-30202290 GCF_040412425.1 Macrobrachium rosenbergii
TGCTAGGGCATTAGGGACCTAAGCCTCAGAGAGGGTTTACGCTCAATGACCCCTAGTTATGGTGGCCCTAAGCTTTATTCTATGCATTCGACGATGCCTTTGTCAAGGTCGGATTGCCCGGGCGGTATAAGCCCTCCTCTGGCGGGAACGGCGAGGTCGGGTCAGAGAGATTCCAGCGGTCGCTGAACCAGGGTGACGCTGCGTGCGTGCCCGAACGATATTCTTTGTTCTTATTACTTTTCCTCCTACGTCTAACTTAATTAGTGAATTGGGAAGACTGACAGAATACGACTCCTGAGGTCCCTCGTTTGCGCAGCGACTCGACATTCACGGTAAGTCCGATTCTTGTTGAAGCTTCATCGATTGACTAGTACTTTTCTGTATTTCACATTTTTCTTTTGTTTTCTTCCTTCAGCCACCACTTAGGGTATATGTGTTTACAAAGTCTAGATTAAGCCTAATTATTATATTGTTAGCTTCAACCCCATTATTCCAGTAAAATACCTAGGATTTAGGGTAAGCAAAATCAGGTTAAATCTCGATGCTTTTGTATGCCTCGCGTCCGAATGTTTGGAAGAACCGTTGCGTTTAAAATCAAATTCATCTCAAATATTCTTTGTTAAGGTTAATAACCCTTAACTGGCGACCTTTGGCTAATTAACGACTGTCTTTGAGGTTAACTTTTGGCTTCAAGTGGCAGGTTACGTGTAATCTTGGTTTGCAGGGCCGTAAGAATTACGTAAATTGAATAATACATGATCAACCAAGACCCTCACACGTAACATTGGCGACCTTGCGTAGAATCTAAAGTACATTTTAGAGAAAGAATCTGGAGAAAAGGAAATTAAAATTACATTAATTCCAAAAAATAAAAGTCAGATATCGAACTCCATTTCATTCTTCCAAACAAGGAACGAGGCATAATAATAAGCAGTAAAGAGAATAGTATAACAAGTGTAGCGAGAATTAGCATAGGTAGGAAGGGTGTAGAAACAGAGCAGAGAGTCATAATTTATAACGTTTAAGACAAGGACATTGTACCG
The DNA here is from genome assembly GCF_040412425.1 of Macrobrachium rosenbergii. NCBI lineage: Eukaryota > Metazoa > Arthropoda > Malacostraca > Decapoda > Palaemonidae > Macrobrachium > Macrobrachium rosenbergii. The sequence continues at coordinate 30,128,334 of NC_089748.1, forward strand.
TGTTCGGATTCGAGTTAAGTCGTCCATAACGTATCTTAAGGCCGGAAAAAGCGGAGCCTGTTTCATGTACACAAAGTAATTTAGAAATCGCGTCGGCAATTCCGATCGTTATTGTTTGCATATAGCGGGAATCATTCAAAAACCGTGTCAGTGAAGTAGCAAACGAACTGAAATAGTAATTTTACAATAAAGGTACCGTTCAACAACGTAAATTTACGCAGGCAAGCTAGCATTTCTCTTTTCATTCTTTGTTTAATGTCCGGGTGAGAATACGATAACAAAAGACAAAGTTGTTTGGTAATTTCGTTTTCCATCCTTAACGTAAAACACTATGCATGATTGGTATATTTAAAGTAAAATCTGGATACCTGCATTTGTTGCGTTGTTTTTGAATTTGTTTGAAAAAGAAAATACCCGCCATCTTGATTCCTGTTTGTGAGAAGCCCGGTTTCCTTGAGGTTGTTTTGAAATTTAGGCCTAACGGGATTTTCCGCCATCTTAAGACCTTGTTATTGTGACCAGAATCTGCCCGAGCCACCTCCTAATATCTTAGCTAGGAAAAAACCAAAAGATAATTTAGGCAGGGAAAGATAGGCCTTAGTTAGGAGTAATACCACAAGTTCCTATACGAATACCTACTATAAAAATCATATAAAGAAAATTTAAAATTGTTACGATAAACTTTTGTGACGTCGGCTCCTGGGAAAATTAAGATAATAAAGTAATCCCTAAGGAAGCCAAGACGACGCATCTATATCATTTTATTAAGATCCATGCCATTGTGCATGTATAAAATCTTTGTTTACACGTTCTTAAGCAGCAAGAAATTCGCTGATTGAAAATCTCTCTCTCTCTCGTCATTCAAGTAAGCATTCCTAACCTAAGTGTACGTGACCCTCTTCAAAGAAAGAACGGCCGACACTAGGCTAATTAATTCGAATACAATAAACCAAACAAAAGAAACACCTCTGTCCCACAATAGATGAGGACAAGTTAAGAGTAATTACGATACAGTGATAAACTGTCGGTCACGAGTGAGGCCTGCTATCCAGACCGAAGCAAACAGTACTTTTCACCCTCTGAAAAAAGAAGGGGCCAGCACTGGGGCCGGTACTGGGACCAGCCACTCACGAGGATCTTTAAAAAAAAAAAAAAAAAGAGAAACCCAAATTCACTTTATTCCACAGTGCCAATAATTTGCAGCACTGTCATCCCTGGAATAGCTTACTTCTCTATCTCTCTCTCTCTCTCTCTCTCTCTCTCTCTCTCTTTTACCTTCCCTTTCTCTCTCATTCGATTGTTGCACTCTGCAGGGGGTGTAGAGTGCCTTTCCTCCCATATAGCCTAGTTGGACTCCAGTAGAGGGTCCCTAGGAACACATTGGCACCATAAGTGCCACTAAAGAAAAAAACAAAAGGAACACAGAAGAGAAGGTTCTTCTGGGACCTAACCTGCACCAGTGCCTAGGGATACTGAGTGCCACCAGTGTGACCTGTACACGGCACACCCAATCGACAGTGCCACCTTTTGAAAGGGTGCCACGTCATTGAAGAGACACTTCCTCGCTGCCCAAGTACGCCCGTCGACCCGGTTAGACGCCCTTCCCCACCAGAACCATGGCAGCAGAGCATTATAAAACCTTCCTGGGGCTGGGGACGGCGGCAGGTCTCACCGGCTCGGAACTTACCACCTGGGTTAAGGAGCAAGTGGACGACTTGGCCAAGCGGGAGAAGGAAGAAAGACTCGAGCAGAGGAAGTATGAAGCCGAGCAGAGGAAGTATGAAGAAGAACGAAGGGTGTATGAAGCCGAGCAAAGGCAATATGAAGAGGAAAGAGAAGAAAGAAGGAGACAGCATGAGTTAGCCTGCAAGGAAACTGAGTTAGCCCTAAAGGAGAAGGAGCTCGAGCTTGAGAGAGCGAAAATGGAGAATGCCGAAGCTATGGCTAGCCATCAAGCCTCCAGTCCTACACCTGCTGCATCAACCGCTCCAATTTCAAGCATCAATTCTCTAGTCCCCAAGTGGACTGAGGACGAGCCAGAAGCATGGCTGGAGGAGATCGAGGCTCTTTTCGATAACTACAGCACCACGGAGACGGAGAGAGCCTTAATGCTAGCCAAGCATATGGAGGAAAAGCTAAGGCAGCGCTTGCTCACTGGAGAAGAGCCAGAGAGGCAACATGGCGGAAGTTCGTAGAGTCATTACCAAGGCCTACGAGATAACCCCAGAAAAATGGAGACAGCGGTTCGAGGTCTTGCCAAGGAAGTCGGCTGGTCTTGGACGGAATGGGCATGTCACAAAACCCAGTCCGATGCCGCGCTGGTTCGACTCCTTGGCCTGCACGACGTTTGAGGATCTCTTCAATCGGACCATGCTAGAAGACCTCTTCCAATGTGTGCCAGGGCCCTTGCGGTATATCTTAACGATAAACAGCCCTCCACACTTATGGAAGCTTGTTTTTTACCTGTGAATTTTTTCCTGCCTTTTTTACCCGTGAATTCAGGTCAAGTCTCCACTGTGGCCAGGTATATCCAAAGATAGCCTTTCATATATCATCACACTTGCAAAAAAATGAGCCTTTCATATATCATCACACTTGCAAAAAAATGAGAGATGGTAACTTTACCAGATCACTGGTTAATGAGTAATTTCTAAAAAAAAATGAGTTTTCCCAAGGTTAGGAAATAATTGAGATGGTTTGGACATGTGATGAGAAGCGATAAGGAATAGTTGGTCAGAAAAGTAGATATGAAGAGTAACAGGAAAAGACCCATAGGAAAAGCCAGGAAATTGTGGAAAAATGGAATAGATGAAGACCTAGACATAATAAGGGTTCAGAAAGAAAGAATTCAGGACTTCAGAGGGTGAAGAAAACCCGTAATGAGAAAAGTTGATGTAAAATCATTGATTGTGGATCAGAGGTATGCATGCATCAACTGTTGCTTATGGCAAATCCACGTCTGTCTTCAAGGTTTTGAAAGTTTGTTTCCTGGGGAATTTGACTTGGCAAACAAAGGCTAGTTGTGATTGATAGATTCATATGAAAACATTAGCTTTATGTTGTAAAAACTTCATTTCTAAAAAATCCCAGTTGTACATTATGAGGGAAAACAAGGTTTCTAATGTAAATGAGAATTCTGTTTGTTCACTGTAATTATTGTGTATTCTCTCTTTCATTTTAGACCAGGATAAAAAATTTGATGAAGAATCCAGAGAGAAAGATTGATCTTGTGTCATGTCAGTTTGCATTTCACTATTGCTTTGAAAGTCTTCAGCAAGCTGAAACAATGATACGGAATATCTCTGAGAATTTGAAGAGAGGAGGATACTTCTGTGCAACTCTTCCAAATGCCTATGAAATAATGTGAGTATGGCATTCGCTGCTTCTTTCCTAGTTATTAGTTTATGTTCCTGTTAAACACAAACCCTTATGTGTACCAATGCTTTAAGTCCTACTTGCTCAGTTACCTGATTGTGCATTGACTTCTTGGCAGCTCACAGTCTTTCTCAGACTTTCATGTTTCATCCTTAGTACATCATTTTATCCATTTTCCAATCAGTTCTTTTTCCACATGGGATGTATATTGGTGTTTTAGCAGTTTTGTTAGTAGCTGTACTGAAATTTTCAAAATTACAACATCAGACTTACGAACTTCTAATACAGCTTCTCTGGCCAGAAGTAGAATCAGTTATTCTATTCTTATGAGAATGGCAACATAGTCTTTTTCTTTAATATATTCATAGGTGATTGTGTGTAAGTCATAACATCGTGGACTTATGAAAAAATTATTAACAGGTCAAGGCTGAAGAAAAGTGATGGCCAAAGTTTTGAAATGAAGTATACCAATTGTCTTCCCAGATGACAGACCTGAGACTCCACCATTATTTGGTGATAGATATAATTTTTTTCCTAGAAGGGGTTGTGGACTGTCCTGAGTTCTTGGTTCACCCTGGAACTTTTGAAAAGTAAGTATATTTTGTAAAACCAAGCCACTACTGAAATACTTGGAAATTGTTGAAAAACATCAGTTTCAAAATTTCCCCCCAAATTTATGCTGTGAAATTTCTTTGTCGTTTGTCTTTATTGAACTGAAACCAGTAGTTGATGTGTTTTTAGAAATGAAAAATAAATAGTAATATTTTATTGATTTTTCAGACTTGCCAACAAGTGGGGCCTCCAGTTAGTATGGAAAAGAAGTTTTGCAACTGTTTATAATGATGCCCTTAAAGACAGTGAAGCACAGAGGTTGCTCTCAGTAATGCATGCACTTGAGGTAGGCAGATCATCTGTGCTGAAAATGTTCTTATGTTTCATACTTTATTGTATTGAGGACTTCAATTCCCCCCCCCCTCTTTAACAAAATGGTTGCTTTTTCCTTTTCATATATGGTTGTATAAACTCTAGTATTGACATAATAGCACTTAAACCATAGTTTTAGATTAGTGGTTACAGATAGGTAAAGGTTTGCCAACCTTCTTCCCCTCAGCTCCAACATTCAAGTCCCCCTCCAGAAGGATAAGAAAACCTCTTTAAACCAGAGTTGTAATATTTTACAACTGGGATCACGAGTACACCCTCCAGGAGATACCATAAATCTATCAAAGCTTCAAGTACACAGTACCAACATTATTAAAGTAAAATTGTGGATAACATGCGTTTCTCCTTGAACACACTTCCAGTGGTATACACTGAGACTGGAAAGAATATTTGCAAAATGTTTTGCAGTACCAAAAATAATGAACGTGTCTAGAAAAATCTTTGCTCATTGATGATGAAATGGTTAGTTTGAAACCAACTTAAGAGTGAAAAAGCTTAATGTAAAATTGTCATTTTTCCAAATTCATTGAATCTGCAGTGCATCGGAGAGTTCTTGAACATATTGGTAAAACCAGTTTCTGTCAGAAAACCAATCGCCAAAATGCATTCTTCTGAAGAATATTTGAGAATGGTAAATGTACAGTAAAATATTACAGGTTCTTAGTGTACATTTGATACAGTAGCACATGGGCTTGTCACCCTGCACTTTGTATGGTAGAAGTCAGTGTCAAGGTTAGCCTACATGCTACAACCCACTCTCTGGGTTTAAGGATGGGATTTAGTCCTAGCAAGCTGAACTTCAACACCCCACCTACATAAATTTTCTCCTGCCTCAGTAGGGGGTCAGTGCACCTTATGCCATGCACTTTAGGTATCACTTAAGGTTCTTCGCAGCGTCCCTTCAGCCCCCTAGCTGCAGCCTCTTTCATTCCTTTTACTGTACCTCTGTTCTTATTATCTTTCTTCCATCTTAATTTCCACCCTCTCCTAACAATTGTTTCATAGTGCAACTGTGAGGTTGTCCTCCTGTTACACTTTTAAAACCTCTTTTACTCTCAATTTCCCTTCCAGCATTGAATGACCTCAAAGGTCCCAGTGCATGGCCTAAAATTTATATTCCAATTCCTAGTGTACAGTACAGCATTAATATAGAGAGAGAAAAATATATGTGCCCTACCTATATGGTACGATGTTTCTAAAGCATACTTAAAGCACTGTAGTTTATTTTTTTATTAACCATGTATGTTTTAGTTACTTATAAGAGCCAAATAAATAACTAAACAAACATTTCAATAAGCGTGAAATAATTGATGTTAAACTATATTAAATTTCTATTTCACGCCCCCAGGCTCGTTATTAAGAGACAAATGGACTCTTTCTCTATGCTACTTCATTAAAATATTCAAAAACAATCGACAGTAATCATAGGCTTACCGTAACTTTACTAACAGCCAACTGTTCACAGTTTGCCAGTGCAAACTATCCAAGTTATCAACCAATTAATACAAATTATGTCACCTCGACAGTATGCATACCACAAAATAACACAAGATATAACAACCAATTGATACTTAGCTGAATTGTAATAAAACACTTTTAAAGGAATACTTCTTGAGATATATGTATGATATATCACAATTTGTGACCAGGACTAAGAACGGCGCTCCTCCTTAGCTGAATCCCTCTCTTCTGCCCGGCTTTTTTTCAACCAAGGAAAATGGCGCATGCGCCCCCAAGTGGGTGCGTTCTTTCATCCCAAAACGTCTTTTGTCACTAAATCAACAAACAAAGACGACAACATCCTAAACCAACAACAAAAACACTATCAACAAAAGAAAATACGAAACTACAGAATAATACAAACCAACTGTATTATAATAATATTCACAACAAAAAACACAACCGCTCACTGAGACTTTCATAGATCTCCTATCGAGTCCCGATACACTCCCAACAAGCAAAAAAGATATTTACAGTAGTCCTGCATTAATGAGGGCCTTTCTGACCTCAGCAGCCTTTTGAGCGGTTTTCCTAATTGGACGGTGTGCCTTTTAGTTCCATTTCAGCAGGAGCAGTGTCTTCCAACTCCTGCCACAGTTCAGGGGTACAACTTGACGACAGGTCGCATGATTTGACCATGTGTGGTCCGAGTGTAACCACTCGTAATATATTGTCGGTCCCACATGCAGCTGAATAACCTGACCCATTTTCCACCTATTCCTTGGCCCTTCGTCATGGATAAGTACCACATCACCCACTTTAGGCCAGGAACTATGTTTGTTTCCTGTACGATGAGATTCACGGAGAGAAGTCAGATACTCCCTCTCCCATCTTTTCCACAGATCATCACATAACTTGGTGATGTATAAAAATCTTTTTCCTGTACCCCTGTTGTCATTATACAGAGGGTCTTTAGAGACTTCCTCCCAATTCACTACTTCTCTAGGGAAGGATCTCAGTTTCCTTCCTAGGATCAAATGGTTGGGGTCAAGATTTCCAATTGATCCAAGTCCCCTGAGTATAACTCAATGGTCTATCATTGATAATGGATTCGAGCTCTATCATTAAGCAAGATAATTCATCATACCTGAGCAGAGCTCGACCCACCACCTTTTTCAGGCATGCCTTTAAAAGCCCAATCAATCTCTCCCAGATGGCTCCGAACCATGGTGCTCTTGCCGGGATGAACTTCCATTGACACTCCACTTTATTCAGATGTTCTTGTACTAGGATGTTTTCTGCCATCACCTTAAGATATTCCGAGGCCGCAACAAACGTGGTGGCATTATCACTCAACATTAATGAAGGGAATCCTCTTGGCTGCAAAAGTTCCTAAAGGCCATGAGGAACGAGTCGCAGGACTGATTTTTCACTAGCTCCACATGGATGCCTCTAGTCACTGGGCATGTAAATAAGATAACATATGCCTTTTCTGGATTTTGATTTTTCCCTTTCGTCCACAATGCTCTGGTGTAATCCACGCCTGTGATGGTAAACGGTTGTTTTTCGTTGCACCCTAAATTCTGGTAAGGGTGGAACAACATTTGATCTATAGGGTTTGCCCTGTGTCCTTTTGCAAGCGACACAATGATGGATTACGCTCTTGGTCAACTGTCTAAGCTGTGGGATCCAAAATTCTTGTCTCACGCTAGCCACAGTTGCGTTCACTCCCATATGAGCTTGCATATCATGATGTTCCTTATTATTAGTTTTGTAAAAAAACAACCTTTTGGCAGTAAAACTGAAACTTCGCTTCCTCTGTTAGCTGTGCATGTTCCAGCCTACCTCTGCATTTTATTATATCTCTGTCCAAATAGAGATTTAACTGCTTTATGAGAGTTGACTTTGGGTTTTATCCCCCTTCTTAAACTTTCATATTCTTCAGAGAAATATTCCTTTTGTAAGAGGACAATCGTCTTGGATTTAGCTTTCTGTAGCTCCTCCAAGGATAAATTCCTAATTTCCTATTATTAATTAATTTACAATTTGTTAAAAACGCATTATCCATGCGACAGTTCTATAAAATTTACCTACCCTGCTGAACCTTTCCCAATTCAGCAGGTGAGTTTCTTCATTGCCCCTATAGTATGGACCAGAACACTTTCAACCTGCGTTTGTGCATCTGCCACCCATGTCCTATCAATTGGCCAGGTGTGATTTTTTTAACCAGGAGGGTCCCTCCCACCAAAAAGAGTTGTTGGTGATCTCTTCAGCCCTCTTTTCCCGTGTTATCCAATCACTGGGGTTTTCACTAGAGGGTACATAGGATAAGATTGCCCGGAATTAGAGAGTTTATTTCACTCACTCTATTTTTACGAACACAGGCAAAGTATTCTTTGACACTAGCCAACCTAGGGCGACTTTGCTGTCTGACCAGACAATTATCCTTTTAAATTCATTTTCCTTAAAGGATTCGATTATAAACTTACACAGCCTCGAACCCAACAATAATGCCATCAATTCCAATTTTGGAATGGTTAATTCCTTCATGGGCGCTACTCTACCTTTTGCTATTATTATATGAGAGGATCTGCCATTTGTCCTGTATGCCACGCAACCGTCACGATGTTTTGCTAGCATCACAGAATATGTGAAGGGAGTCTGCTTTCCCCAGACTAGTGTTTCTAGGAAAAGAAATTGTTAGACTGTCATCCAGATCTTTGGATAAAACTTTCCATTGTTCTTCCAAAGGAACGGTAAGTTGTTCATCCCAATTTAGTTGTTGTTTCCACATACTCTGTAGGAATATCCTTGCTCTTATCGTGACAGGGATAAGCATTCCTAATGGGTCATAGATTTGCGCAACTGCACTTAATATTTCGCGTTTAGTCCAACCGGACTTAAGATGTTCAGGAGTTACGGTTAGTATATCTTCCTGTATGTTCCATTTCAAACCCAACACTTTGTGTGTTATTTTTTTTTCAGACGCAATACGGTAGGCTTGAGCCACAGTGGTTAGTGAGTCACTATTGCTAATCCACTCTTTCAGGTATAGATGTGCCTGAGCAAAGATCTTGTTTGCGTTGAAGAATAGGTCGACTAGTTCATCTTCACTGTCAGAGGTGAATTGCAGGTTATCCACATATAAGCCTCTCCTTATGGTATCTATCAAATCAAAGTGACCAGTGCCACACTTTATATTTGCCATTTCAGGGTGACCAGTGCCACTCCTTGTATAAGCTAAATGTGATTTGATGGTGGCGTTTAGAGAAAAAGGCGAACAAGTGGCACCAAACAATACAACTCTGAATCTGAATGTTATTAATTTACTATTTGGGTCTGTTGGATTCTCTAACCATAGAAACCTTGTGTAATTTCGGTCTTCTTCTCGCAGTTGTACCATGAGAAACGCCTTCTCGATGTCACTGATGCAAGCAAAGGTGTCCGTTCTGAATTGCAGTAGGACTTTGAGTAAATCTGTGGTTATGTGTGGTCCAGTCCACAAACAGTCGTTAAGGCTCAATCCTGTCTTGCCTTGTCTTAAGGAACAGTCAAATACTATTCTTATTGGGGTTGTGACACTGTCCTTGCGTACGCCATGATGTGTCAAGTAATGACAATTCACAACCGTGTTATTTTCTTCTACCCTTTCTATAAACCCTCTATCTTCCTGATCCTTCAGGATTTTTTGATAGTGGTCCAGGTATTCATTATTTTTCTGAAACTTAACACATTGTTGTTTTACCCGGCTCAGTGCTATACCATAAGGTGGATGGAAGCCTTAATTTATTAGTCTTCCATGGCAAGGCCACAACATATTGTTTATCAGTCTCAGAAAAGGTTATTGTGCTTTCAAAATCCTTCAGAACTTTCTGATCTTGTTCCTTCAGTTCGCTGCAATCAATACCCATTTTATCCAAATTCCATAAGGTATCCAAATCATTTTTCACATTAGGTTCATATTCATTAGTAGCCCCAATAACTTCTTCATTCACTGCTAGCTTTAAAATTGTTACATGAGTTTCCTTCACAGGGGGAGCACTACATGATCCTGTTACCACATAGCCAAATATAGTTGGTAACAACACTAGTTGTCTGAACTTTCTGAATCCTGGATGTAGTATATTATACACATTGTCTACACCTATCAGTAACTCAATAGGTGCCTGACTTTCAACTGGTAAATCAAAATCCTTATCGGCCAAATTGATCTTAATTTTATACAAAGTTCTCAAATTCCCTTTGACATTAAACCTTTTTGTATATTCTGGCAGCTCATCCACCACAATACAATCCATTATGATCAATCTACCTTTATGAGGTACAGACACACTTACTGTTTCGTATTCATCTACAGGTTTGCTTGTTAAATAACCCCTTAAGGCTATCTTTTCAATGCCTTTAGATTTGTATTGTAGTTCTGTAAGTGCTGACCTTTTGATAAAAGGATCTTTCAGCACAGGTATCCAATAGGCCTCAAAGACGCACTATTTGTCTTCTTTTACCCTTCAACGCGATTGTGGCTGTTGGGAGTATAGATCTTTACTGGTTTTGGCCTTGTTCCTTTACAGAAAGTGTTTCCTACCTGTACTCCACTTTTAGTGTTGGTTTTAGTTGGTCCACTGGTTTGAATTTTTATCACAAAGAACACGATGATGTTTCAGTTTACAACCCGTTACCACAACTTCGCCTCTCACAATCCACACTGAAATGTTTGCTTGACGCACACACGTAACACAATCGCAAAGACCGAGACGATTCAACTTCTTTTCTCTGTTAGCATAGGTCTTGCACTGCGTCCACCAATGCTCGCCTTCACATAAAGCACATTCCCTGGGTTAGTTTGAACCTGACTTATTCACATTTATCTTCAAGTTCTTTGTCTTTGGCCTCACCGACTGAGCTTGATTGATGGTAAAAAGTAGATACAGAAGACAATGTTCCAGGTTCACGTGTTTCCATTGGATTAAAAACTTTCAAATTATGAATTTCTTCTTCTAAGTACTTCTTAAAAGTGTCGAACTTCAACCAGTCGTCTCCACTTCTGCGTTTTACCACCTCACTGATATTTCTAGGCAGCTTGGTGTAGAGAAGAATTGTGTAAAGCTCGTTTAGATCTAAATTTTCACTTTCAAGCGATCTAATAGAGCACTCAAAGTTAGCTCTGAAGTTTTGGAGCGATTCAGCATCGGCATTAGGAGACTCTGTTTCAAAAGTCTCTTCACTAGACAGAGTTTAATCTCGTCCTTTTGCCATACGTAGACTGAAGTAGTTTTACAGCCTGATGATACTTATCACTCTCGAGCTTGAAACCTGATATCAATGTCAGAGCTTCACCTTCAAGTATACTCCTTAAGTACGAAAACTTTTGAATTGGTTCTAGATCAGAACGCTGATGTACTGACACATTGAACAATTCCCAGAATGTACTCCATTCCAACACATCCCCTTTATAATGTGGAAGATCTAATTTTGGCAGTCTTATACCGGTTGTAACAGGCAACGTTGGTTGAGATGGATTTCTACCTTGTATGTTAGTAACAGCGGTACTCATTCTACGTATGTGAACACCAATATTCATTTCATAGTCGGATTGTTTTATCATTTCATCCATGACCATCTTCATTAGTCAAAGCTAATATTTTTTTCATCCAACTCTTGTACAATTTTCCATTGTTTACTTATAAGGTCTCCCAGGAGTAAATTGTATTGGCGTCACCATCAGCAATGATAGCTTCCATCTTTTTAACCAATTAGAGATCACAGATTTGTGACCTCCACGCTTCTTCACTAAAGTTTCCAACTCAGACATCTTGCTCAAGAATTATCAAACAATCAAGACCAATAAAATTCACAAAATTCACAAAATTTCAAATTTACTCAAACACCAAATTCAGAAGTTCAAAATTTATTCCCTACAACAATTATCGCCAATCATAAATATATCAAGAAGAAATTTCAAATAATTGAATTTTATTATGAGTAGTTTCAAATCCCCACCCCACTTGACCCCATAAACGTATATTACATTGGATAGGTCGACCAGTGCCGATCCTTTCTTTGTTTTATGCTACCACCATCCTTGTGGTACAGCATCATCTCTAATTCTCCTGTAGATTTTCTTTGCTAACTCTTTACTGGCTTCATAATTCAAATGGACTCCGTCGTTGGCCAAATCAGCTTCTGTGAGGCCATTGCCTATTATGTCATAATTAGTTTGCCTTAACTTTTTGTTCAATTTATTCCTACCCTTGCGGTATTCATCAGGGTCCAAATATCTTGTCGATGTTCGTGGTTCTATTGTGACTATGTATGACATTTGAACTGTGTCAAGTTCATTAAAATCATCTATGAGACCCGTAATATTATTCCTGATGTCATTTATCGAACAAGGATCTTCATTATCTATATCATTACTTCCGATAAATAACACTACTACTTCAGGGTCATAATCTGCAATATCATCCAATGATATATCGTCACAAGCGGCACCGGGATTCGAGTGTACTATAAACTCCAATGGAACATTAGATTTAGTTTGCTCCAAGTCATTTATTCTTCGGAAGTAATCTTTCATATATCCCACCTGTGAGTGTCCTATCACTACCACTTTATGTGTTCTTGACATTGCCATAGTTGCTAAGAAATCCAGTAAATAACGAAAGCAAAGGAGACTATGAAGCCAAGCTTCATCATTTGAAGAAATGAACTACCGCTTTATTATTCAATGCATTGAATTCATTATCAAACAATACAAAAATCGATCAATTTCCCATAGGTCCTCCGTTCCAACAAACAAGGTGATCGTCCGAGCGTTAACGATAATGGTTACCAGTGCAACTCATCAAATTTCAATCAACATAAGAATATTCCTTAACGTCGGCACGCGAAATCAAATAAACTTCACAATACAATAAACGAAGACACACCATAGGAAAATATCATAAACACAATTCAGTTTACCAAGCAAATGGATGAATACCGTAGAGATGGCGTAGGTAATTTTTCTGCTGACTCAACTACTGTTGTTGACTAATTCCAGAAACAAAACAAAAAACGCTAACGATAAGTCTGCGTTGGCTCGCTAGTCGACGACAATTCCGTTTAATTCGGAACCATATCAAATCCTGGTCACGGCACCAAATTTAGTTACTTATAAGAGCCAAATAAATAACTAAACAAACATTTCAATAAGCGTGAAATAATTGATGTTAAACTATATTAAATTTCTATTTCACGCCCCCAGGCTCGTTATTAAGAGACAAATGGACTCTTTCTCTATGCTACTTCATTAAAATATTCAAAAACAATCGACAGTAATCATAGGCTTACCGTAACTTTACTAACAACCAACTGTTCACAGTTTGCCAGTGCAAACTATCCAAGTTATCAACCAATTAATACAAATTATGTCACCTCGACAGTATGCATACCACAAAATAACACAAGATATAACAACCAATTGATACTTAGCTGAATTGTAATAAAACACTTTTAAAAGGAATACTTCTTGAGATATATGTATGATATATCACAATTTGACGGCCAGGACTAAGAACGGCGCTCCTCCTTAGCTGAATCCCTCTCTTCTGCCCCGGCTTTTTTTCAACCAAGGAAAATGACGCATGCGCCCCCAAGTGGGTGCGTTCTTTCATCCCAAAACGTCTTTTGTCACTAAATCAACAAACAAAGACGACAACATCCTAAACCAACAACAAAAACACTATCAACAAAGAAAATACTGAAACTACAGAATAATACAAACCAACTGTATTATAATAATATTCACAACAAAAACACAACCGCTCACTGAGACTTTCATAGATCTCCTATCGAGTCCCGATATATGTTATTAAATTTATAAAACAATGCCAGTTATAAAACATTATAATTTAAAAAAAACTTGCTTCATGTAAAAAAATATGCTATTCCACCTATATTGTTTTCTCACTGACTCAGTGATATTGAACAACGATGATGAAAATGATGGAGCAGCACAAGCATACTATTGCTGTTTTGCTGTCCATTTATTACACTTACTAATGGAGATACACACTCACAACAAGCAAATATTTAAATCTGTGCAGCATTGTTATCATGTATTCCGTAAATGGAGGTAGGTCATGAAGATCTTCACCCACTATCATGTATTCCATAAGCAGAGGTGGGTCATCAGGGATCTTCACCCACTATCATGTATTCATGTATTCCATAAGTGGAGGTGGGTCATCAGGATCTTCACCCACTTAATCGGTACGTTGCATTAGGTGTAGGAGAAAGAGTGGCTGATCTTGGAACCTCTGTGATGGCAGGGATGGAAGAGGTGGAGGGTGTGGAAGGAGAGGCCAGGATTATGACCAAGTGAAATACATCTTGATTTCCATTTGACCTTTTTGCCGTCTCATTTTGTTAGAAATTAATTTATATGGCAAAATTACTTCTGCCCTGACATTTCCTTCACTTTTAAGGCATTTATCAACAGGTCAGTATTAAAATAGTATGCTAGAGCAGTGAACTCCTTCGATCCTCAACAATATAATGTAACGTAAACTTGTTCTCTTTTTCTTCATCTTCATCTCATATAGCATCCGTTTGTGTTAACGCCATCATGTCACCTGTTAACTTGGTTGAATTGATAAAAATTAAATCTTGAGTTTCCCCAAGATACATACCTTGAATTCCTTTCCAACCCACATTTTTTACCATAGTTTCTTTCATTGTTTCTTTGATAGGCTCTATGCAGTGAAAGTCATTGACTTGGTAACTTTCATGACTTTTTGTTTATTTATGGCATTAGCACTTGTATCAAGTTTCCACGTCTTCATTACATTTTCTTTTTAGTGGTCACTTTCCATAACCTTAACAGTTCTCTGCTCAGAAAACAAAGTGTAAACGACCTCCTCTTGAAATTATCAAGCTAACCTTTGCTGGCTTTGAATTTTTGCAGATCCTTTGTCATTGCTCAGTTTTAAAGAATTTATAATTTTGGATGGTTTAACCCTCAACATGTTAATATTTGCAGGTTTTGCTGTCACCTCATTTGAATACCAGTAGGTAGGAAACTTCCAATTTGAGAAGTGGGGAACTCTGTAAAATCATAGGAAAAAATTTTTTTTTTTTTTCCAGGTTATGCCCCTAAATTTTGTCACCTTAATTTGTCAGTGTCCTACGTGTACTGTACTGGCAAATATAGTTTTGTTCATGAGACTTACCTGCCAGATATATATATAGCTGTATTCTCCGAAGGTCCGACAGAATTTCAAATTTCGCGGCACACGCAGTGGCCGGTCAGGTGGTTAGTACCCATTCCCGCCGCTGGGAGGCGGGTATCAGGAACCATTCCCAATTTCTATTCAGATTTTCTCTGTCGCCGGACTGTCAACACCTGTTGTCAGTTCTTCCGCCATTTGGATTTCGAAATTTGTTGTCACTTAAGTATTTTGGTTGTTTTTTGGTATTCGACTGGATCTGTGACTTGGCATACGCTCTTTGTGGACCGTTTTTGATTTTGCTTTTGACTTTTCTAATAATTAAGATGTCTTACCTCTAGCTATTGAGCTGTAGCTTGGGTGAATGTAAGGTGAGGCTATCGAAGACTTTGATAGTTCCTCACTCTTTATGTATGATATGTAAGGGTGTTCAATGCTCTATGATAATCAGTAATGAATGTGTGGGATTGTCTGAGGGTGAGTGGAAGAAATATGAAGCCTATATGCTTAAATTGGAGCGTGATAGGCTGAAGAAATCTTCCTCCTAGAGTGCATCCTTAGATGGACAGTCAGGGTTTTTTCCTACTAGTAACCCTGTAGTAAATTTTAGTACTAACCCTGTAGTTTGTTGCTGCAGAAGGTAATTCCCTGGCTCGTGTGGAGTCAATGCGTGCTCTTGAAACTTAAGTGAATGCAATTCAAACGCATAGTGTTAGTGCTAGTGCCCTAGTGTTGTGGAGGGGGCGTCAGATCGGCCCTATAATGCCTCTAGGCCTGGACCTCTGTCGAACTCCCAGGACCAGGGAGGGGCATGTCGAAAGCCGCATGAGGGTTGCAGGGGCTTCCCACCGATCTGGCGTCCCTTCGGCAGGTCCTGATGACGCTACCCAGGCTGCCAGGGATCGTGCTCAGGCACGCATCCTGAAGGATTGCTTCTCGTCCTCCGACACGTCCTCCCCGCCTAGGGGTTGGAGCTCGGTTGGACTCTCGCCCTCTTAAGAGAAGCTTAGAGGAGAGGGCGCTTCACGTCCTCTTCCTCTCAGACGTTTGTACTCTTCCCGAAAGTTGCGTGGATATTCCTCTGCAGAAGAGAATAAAGTGTTTTCGAATGATGGACGCTTCTCGACCCCTGTCGCGCTAAGGCAAGGGCTAGAGCTTCTTCCCCTGTGGAAGGAGGTATCGTCTCTCGCCCCTTTCCTTCTCTCAGGTTCAGCCCTTCTCCCGAGAGAGTTGCTTCTCCAACGCGTAAGATTTTGTTGGGTTTGCAACAACAGCTGGATGCTCTCATGAACCTTTCAAGATTCGAATCTGCCTGTTAAGAGGTACAGACTTTCACCTTCGTCTCCTGCTTGGGAGAACGATACAGAGCGTCTGTCGTCTAGAGAGAGTGTTTAGTGGATTCGTCTTCCCGAGTTGAGGTGTTGGCCTTTTCTCTTGTCTCGCGCCAGGAGCGCGTCTTGCTCTTCGTGCGCTTCTCACGCTTCACGTGGCGCCTCACCTGGGCCTTTCGGCGCGCACGCCAGCCATGACGCCAGCGCGCCACGCGCTGTGACTCTCTTCTAGTACTTGCCACGGAGCCTCTCGCGGCGTCTTCGCCATGGCGCTCCGCGCTTCGCCGCCGTATAGCTTCAAGTCTTGTGTTGACACCGCTCCAGTTGTTCATCATGTCGCACAACTACCGCTTCAACATCTGATGTCCTTCTTAATTTAGCCAGTACTTGCTTCGGCAGTACATATACTAAATTGGAACGATACAGAGAAGATTAGCATGGCTCTTGCGCAAGGATGACACGCTAATCGTGAAGCGTTCCACATTTTTTATGTTTACTATCGTACTCTAGTTGACGACTTCTTCGTTCGCGGGAGTTCGGCACGTATCGGCGAATCGGAACTACTTTCACCACTCACTCAAGACCCGCCAGCTGCGGAAGAACATCCTCTTTCGTCACAGCCTTTGTATGAAGAGAAACTTCTTTCGTCTTCTTCTTCCTCTGATTATCAGACTCTGGCTTTTTCTTAAGGATCTGTTTCTGAGACTTTTCAACCTTGGCTCCTCTCTCTCCACCTTCGCAGTTGTCTTTGTCTTAGGGAGCGTTTGACGAAAAAATCGAAATCAAATTTTCTGGGATATTTTATATATGGCATCAGGGGTCGAAAATACATATCCTGACTATCTTCTCAGAAAGTTTTATTTAAAAGTTCGCCACAGTTAGGAGTTATAAACAAAACAGTAACCTATCATAGTCAAATTACATTTTTCATATAATGTAATGATATTGTCAGTATATCGGTGGTAATTTCCTTTTAGCTATGAAATAATATCTAATGCGATCTATGGCAACCCTGTGGACATAGTGCGCATCAGCGAAAAGACAGGAATGCCTGATGAGGGCAGTCAGTGGCAGTCAGTCAGTAGCAGCTCAGAGCTTGACTAAGTAAGACGTCGCGCTGGCCAACCTCAGCCGTGTTTGACACTCGCTTCATTTTAGCTTCATTTAGCGAAGTTATATTACTTTGCAGGTCTATTTTTGGCTTTTCATTATGTCATAAAACATCAAACTGTGTAACGGCAAGCAAATTATACACAGAGAAGCAAAAAATATCGTTTTTCTCAAAACTAAAGTTATCGACATTCAAACTGCATCTCCTTCATAACGCTTGCACCGATCTCAATGATACAAAAAAAAAAGAAAGCTAAATGTTTGCCTAACAAAGGGGCTTCCATGGGAAGCAACACGAGACCCGCACCACGAGAGAGAGTTTTTTCCCGAAGGAATGTCACTTCCAAGAGAGGTAGCAAGTGACTCCTTTCATCTCCAGACTCCCTTTGCAACCAGGCTTCATTTTGCTCAAGCCTGGAAAGAGTGAGGGGCAGACGTTTGGTCCCTCCTACTGTTAGAGAGAGGTTACTTGATTCCCTTCCTGTCTCCTCCTCTTTTGTTTTATGTTTCCCAACTGCCTTCCTGTCAAACAGGAAATTGTTTGACCTGCTTTCGAACAGATGTTCGAGCGGAGAGCAGTGGAACAGGTCTTGGACTCGGTGTTCCCGGGATTTTACTACAGATTGTTTCTAGTCCCAAAACTTTCAGTAGGCTGGAGACCCGTCTTGGGCGTCAACAGGTCGAACAACTTGGTCCGGAAGGAAAAGTTCAAGATGGAGACCTCGCAGTCAATACTAGGAGCCCTTCATCCCGGGGATTGGATGGTATCTTTGGATCTCCAAGATACTTATCTTCACGCCCCAATTCATCCACGTTCGATGAAGTATCTCAGGTTGTCTTGGGGACTAGACGTACAAGTTCAGGGCTCTCTGCTTTGGACTCTGCACAACGGCCATACCACGTTGAAAACACCGCTTCTCGTCCGATCAGCGAAGTTAAGCAACGTTAGGTCTGGTCAGTACTTGGATGGTTGACTGCCTGGGAACACCAGATGCTGTTGGCGTCACATTTTGCTCCGAGGGTGTTTACGTCTCATGAAAACGTTGCGATGCAGTTGCATCTGTCGCACGTCAGGATCTCACTCTACTTGGACGACTGGTTGATTCGGCGCCGTCGAGCGAAGGTATCTGGAGGACCTTCAGTTGACTCTGCAACTCGTGAAGTCCCTGGGACTTCTGGTCTGTGGAGAAGTCGCAGCTGATCCCCTCACTGTCCATTGTGTCTGGGAATTCAGATCTATTCAGCGGCTTTTATAGCGTCTCCATCGCAAGAACGGCAACTTCTACGTGCGAAAAGTCTCGGCCTTCTTGGAAAAGGAAACATGCTAGGTGAAGGAAGGAATGAGTCTGCTGGGGACCATTTCCTCGCTGGAGAAGTTTGTTTTCTGGGAGTCTGCATCTCAGGCCTCTTCAGTTCTTTTTGTTGGAGAACTGGCAAAGCAAGGAAGACTTGAAAGAGGAATTGAGAATTCTTCCTTATATAAAGAGGATCTGTGGTGGTGGCTCGATCCAACGAAATTGCAGAAAGGGATCTCCCTCAAGCTTCTGAACCCCAACCTAGTGTTGTTTTTCCGACGGGTCGTCAACAGGTTGGGGGGCAACACTAGAGGGAGAAGAAGTGTTAGGAACCCGGAGAGAGGAACAGGTGTCCTGGCACATCGACTTCAAAGATTTGGCGGCTATCTTTTAGCTCGCCAATTCTTCGAGGTCGAGTTTGCAATCGTGTAGTTCTAGCAAACTCGGACAATACTACTTGTTCCTGTTCAGCCTTGCAAGAGAGATTATTCTTTGAGCCTATGCTCGCAACATTTCGATTCTCACAAGTTTTGATTGCAGGGGTCGAAAATGTTCGAGCAGACCTGCTCTGTTGGCGCCATCAACTCCTGCCGAAGAATGGACCCTTCATCAGGAGGTTTGCCAAGATTTTGGAAATTTTGGGGTCGCCATCTTGTGGATATTTTCACGATCTCAAGAACAGCGAGGCTCCTCTATAAAGCTCATCTGTACTCGACCCTGGGGCAGTTGCGATAGTTGCTCTTCCTGGGATTGGACGGAATAGATGTTTACGCCTTTTTTCCCGTTCTAAATTCTGGGAGAAGTCATACGCAAGTTCGCGGCCTCACAAGGGACGAGGATGACTCTCATCCCCACGTTTTGGCCTTGAACCACTGGTTCTCGAAGTTTCTCTTCTGGTTGGTAGGCGTTCGAGGACCCTTCCTGAGAGCAGACCTGCTCATACAAACCCACTTCACGAGATATCTTTGAATCTCCCGCTCTGAACCTGACTGCTTTCAGACTATCGAAACTTGGTCAGAGCGAAGGGGTTTTTCTGGCCAGGTGGCACGGGCCATCGCTAGAGCCAGAAGTTCTTCATCTAAAGGATATATCTAGCGAAGTGAGCAACCTTCAAAGGTTGGTGTAGAAAGAAGGGCTTTCCTCTTCCTCTATCACTGTGAGCCAGGTTGCGGATTTTCTCCTTTACTTAAGAGAAAAACTCGATATAGCAGTTCTGACTATCAAGTGTTATCGGAGCATGCTTTCGATTGTATTCAGACACAGAGGATTAGCTTTGTCTGACAATAAGGACCTCCACGATCTTATGAGCTCTTTCAAGACGTCCAAGGTTCCTCAGCTAATTCCCCCTGCTTGGAACTTGGACGTAATGCTCAAGTTTTTGATGTTTAGTCCTTTTGAGCCTCTCCACTCTGCATCTCTTAAGGATGTTACTCGAAAATGGCATTCCTCGCGGCTCTGGCGGCGAAGAGAGTGAGCTAAGTTCGAGGCCATCATGTGGGCTTCAAGGAACACAATGCTGTCTATTCTTTAAGCCCTAAGTTCTTGGCTAAGAATGATAGGTCTTCTAACCCTTGGCCTAGACACTTTGAAATTAAAGGTTTAGCAGACCTTATTGGACAGGAACCTGAGGGAGTTCTATGTCCAGTTAGAGCTCTCAAGTACTACCTTAAAAGAACACAGGACACTCGTGGTCCCTTGGATGTTTTATGGTGTTCTGTGAGGCAACCAGTTAAACCTATGTCGAAGAATGCACTGGCATTCTTCATTAGGGGACGTCATTAAGGACGCACACTCTAGTTGTGACGACTCCAACTTCAAGTTGTTGAGAGTTAATGCTCACGAGGTGAGGGCAGTTGCTACCTCCATGGCGTTCAAAAAAATATGGTACTCAGTGACATTCTTAGTGCCACATTTTGTGAAGTCAATTCGGTGTTTGCCTCACACTCTTGGCAAGATGTTTAGGTAGCATACCGAAAATTGCTTTTCGCTGGGACCATACATTGCTGCTTCAGCAACCTTGGGAACAGGGGTAACTCTGATCCTATCCCCTTTTTAATTGTGTTTTTGTGGTTGTTGGGTCGACTACTGGAGGCAGTCTTCCCAATCCTTTGCAAACTAACGCTTTAGGTGTTGGTTAGGTGGTTAGTAATGCTCTTTTGTCCTCTTTGTATGGTCTATGATCTAGTCACATTGTGGTCACGCCCCGTTGACAGATCATCTAGAAGTCGCCAGCTATATAGGTCACTACCTCGCTGGGGTCTCTAGTAAAGCAGAAGCAGACTAGAGTGACAGTAACCACTCAGTCAGCTACGCTATCAGATAAGGAACCAAAATAATTTTACCAATAATTGGTTTTCCTAATTCTTGGCTGTCTCTACCCCCTCCAAAGGTGGTATTCAGCTATATATATATCTGGCAGGTAAGTCTCATGAACAAAATGATATTTTAATGATAAAATAAAGTTTGTTCATACTTACCTGGCAGATATATATATTCATATTGCCCTCCCTCCTCCCCTCAGGAGACAGTGGCGTTAGAAAATCTGAATAGAAAATGGGAATGGTTCCTGATACCCGCCTCCCAGCGGCGGGAATGGGTACTAACCACCTGACCGGCCACTGCGTGTGCCGTGAAATTTGAAATTCTGTCGGACCTTCGGAGAATACAGCTATATATATATCTGCCAGGTAAGTATGAACAAACTTTATTTTATCATTAAAATATCATATTTATGTTACAATATCTTATTAGCTTAAAGGTGTACTGTATTTGGATTAATGAGGTTAAAAGGATGGTTTTATTTCTAGCCAAATTGATCCTGGTTGAATTATCAAATACCCATAGTTCATATCTTAGGATATTTCAATTTTCAATGATGAATGACCCTCGATAGGTGAAAAAATCATGAAAGTGTTGTATCTAGATTTATTGTCATACACAGAGTTTCATTTTTTAAAAAATTAAATTTTAACTTTGAGGCAAACTTTTAAGTTAGCAGCTTAATTAAATTAACATTTTATTTGCCAAAATGTTTACAGGTATATCCCACAAGAGAACAGGCAACTGACACAGATGGAGAATACAGCCATGCACAGCAGTATCTTAACAACAGTAGTGGAGCTCCCTCAATTAGAACACTCTCCAAGTCAGAATGGGAGGCGATTTGTAAGTAAAATGTAGTGTTTCTTGCACATTTTTTGAGACTTTAGTTATTTTTATTGCTGATACAGCAGTTAGCTGTGTTGTTTAAACACACCGAGATTCATACTGTTGAACACTGAGTAAAAGGATTGAATTTTATATCGATAAGAAAATGGTTTGTCACCTGTAACCCATGGTATTAGATGAGGGTGGCAACAAGGTATGGAAGTAAAGAATAAGAGATCTCTCTTTAATTTGCCTTCCTAGACAGAAAATAAAAATTTGTGAAAGTTTGTGGAATATATTCTCTTTACTCTGAATACAGTTTACAATTGGCTAACTATTTAAATGTGAAAACATTTAAATTCAAAGTTTTTTAGAATGGTTGGTAATTGGTCCTGAAACACAGTACAGTATTAGGATCATCCTCCAAGATAGTAAGGTAGTTGGTCTCGGTTCAGAACAAGTACAGGTAGTCGTATAATTCACACGGCATTAGGTTCTGACAGAGCGGTCGAAGTCGATCTTGAAAGTCATTAAGTCGACCAACCACATATGTACATGTATTCTGTACCTACCGTATATTATCCATCATATCTTCTAAGTATGACTAGCCTACATATACATTTTATATTATCCAAAAAATGTGCATGTATAGTACCTATTTTTACGTTTAGCATATGAAATCTTATCATGCTTGAACTCCTTTGATTAATACTTACTTTTATTACTGTATTTAACATTTTTATTGTAGGCATTCAAACCATCTGTCTGGTCTGTTTACATTTTCTTATCCGCCATTTGCATTGCCAATGTTTCTACCTATGGCTATATTATTTACTTTTGTTTATTTATAGGTTTGAATTAAATACATACCGTATTTGTGGCGTATAAGATGCACTTTTAACAAAAAAATGGCCTAAAAAATCCCCCTGCTTCCTGTGTACATAATGTAGGCTCAAAATTTAAAATTTTGGCCAAAATTATAATTGAATGAAACGTCACGTAGATGTTGTAGCCTAGTGTAAAATTTGGTGTTATCCTAATAACCTATTAAAAAACAAAGTTTATTATAATTATTTATCATTATCACACTTACCATCACCGCAATTACTACTGCTAGTATTATAATCAATATCTACGTTGTTATTATCGATATTTTCATTAAAATGTTAATATCATTATAAATGTCTACAGCGGATCGCCGCATTCCACATTTATAGATATAAACAGTGCGTGTGCTGCCACCTATTGGTGATTATCTCGAGAGCTTTACGAATAACAAGGCTTCGTTCAGTTGGTAGTTGGCAATTCCTGCTAACATTCTCTTTCGCATAACAACATGGCCCGATCAATTGGTGGTTGACAATTCCTGCTACCATTCTCTTTAGGCATAATAACAAGGCTTACGTTGAGTTGATGCCGTAACTTTCGTGCTAGCATTCTCTTTTAAGAATAATAACATGGCTTTGTTCAATTGCTCACGAGACTGCCGTTACATGAAACATTTTTATTTATTGAATTTTACCCCTTGATTGCATACTTTTATAATATATAATGGATATATATAACATATATTACTGTAGGTAACATCTTTATTAATGTTTTGTTGATTCTGTGTAAGAAACAATGTTTACAAATGAATGTGTTGCGATCTATTGGTAAACCTATGAGGTAGCTTTCAGCAGCAGACGAAACATTCGATCGTAGTAAATGGCTGATTGTATAATACATATTTTGATAAATATAAATATGGTAAATAACTTCTTTATTAATGTTTTTGTTGATGATGTTGGTAAGAAACAATATGCATATGATAACCTAATACTACAGTTTTTACTTACCAAAATCATATGAGCATAGGCTAGGAAACCTTATTTTTTTTCCCTCAGTGTCCTGCTGAAATTGGGGTGCGTCCTATGCAGACATGCGTATTATAAGCCATCAAATACGGTAATTTGTTATTACATTTATTTGCAAAAAATAGAAATACAAAATACATTACAAAAATATGAATCTTTTACCATTTTCAGGACGACACAAACACACAATGCTAAAAGCTAAGCATCTCTTGGATATGAGCGCTGCGGTAGCGGGAAAAAAATATCGTCTGTAGCACTCCGGGTTTTTAGCAAAATATATAAAATTAAATATTATATATTATTATATTGTCGTAGCCGTCGTAAAGTCGGTCAGTCCTAAATGAATCGCATAGGTCGTAAGTCGACGACTACCTGTATTAGTTTTCTCTTGCTGCTTGGCGTATTTGTTGATTTTCCCATTGCCCCTTCTTGAGCTGAAATATTTAGTCTCTTCCAACTGCCCTTCCTGGGTTTGGGCTTGACTGCCAGATCTCGCCAAATCTAAAAGCAATTGGGTTTGTACCAATAAGGTATGTTAGTTCAGTTGTGCAGCAGTTCAGATCAATCTCAGTAATGGCTCACCCAGTCAGATTTATGCTTAACCTATGTAAGCAGTTTACTTTTGTCTTTATAGCTATTAAGTGTTATTTGATAATGGTTTATGCATAAAGTGAATGATCAAAGATGTTTTTCATAGATACTTAGCAGCTTAAGAAAACTAGTTGGTGCATTCCCCCACTTAGCTATTGTATTCAAGTATAGCTCAGTTCCTGAAGTCTTAGCTTTTTTTTTTTTTTTTTCATTCATTTGACTTTTACATATAAGTTTAGCTCAGTTCTCAAATTCAGTAAGGCATTAACTAAAAGGGGTTCCTCCCTCTGAATGGTCTTAACATCCAACTCCATTGCACTAGGCAATGGTCTGCATGCCCAAGTGGCCTATAAAGGACATTTGAAAGATGACTAGACTTTTATAAAAAGCAAGACCATCTGTAAGGATACCTTGGTCAGAGCTTTCCCATGACATTATGGCAGAGGTGAACTTGCTGATCTGTGGATCAACCAGTTCCCTCACAACCAGGAAAGCTATCATCAGGCAGTGCTCTCACTACATTTTCATGGGTGGAGATTAACCAGCAACGCCTCTACAAGAGAGGATTTTCTCGGGTAACAGCGAGAGAAGTCTGGTACCCTCCACACCTCAGCAACTGAGAGGGAAAGTGGGCCATCTTCTGGGATTGGTGTCAGAGAATAGGTTATTCTTTAGTCAGTACCTCTCCAGTTTGTCGCAGACTTCTTAGTCTTCCTACCTTGAAACAAGGGTCTGTCTCTCTTGGCCATTAAAGGGTAACAGGCAGTGCTTGCTTGAGTGTTCCACCTATGAGGCATAGACCTGTCCACTTCCCTGGAAATACCAGTGTTCATGAAGAGCTTTGAACAGTTGTGCTCGCCTTAAGAGGTCAGGCCCCCTCCAAAGCCTCAGGACAGCCCTGTAAGAACCCATCTCAAACATTGGACAGGGATCTTACCCTGAAAATGGTCATCCTTTTGCCTTCCATTCCATGCCTTGGCCAAGAGAGAGAATGAGTTATACAAGTTGTCATACCTTATCAGGCTCTCAGAAGGGTTGTGGTCTCTCTCGTCCTCTTTTTATCCCACAGTTCATGGCTTAGACATAAATTGTCTTTGTTAGCAACCTGCTGACTACAGTACGTTATCTCCAAAGCCTATGTGTTCCCCAGTAGTGAAGGACCTGCCAACCAGCTCACAGCTTAAGGGGCACTGGGTCCTCTCTTGCCTCCTGGAAGAGCTTCTCGGTCCTCTCTTGCCTTCTGGAAGAGCTTCTCGGTCCAACAGGTAATAAGGGCAGCAGTGGATGAGAATGGGCATTCCCTCTCCCTCATCTCCACATGGATACCATGCTTGTTTAGTCAGTAGGCAACTAGTACATCAGTGATTTGTATACTTAAGAAAAATATAATTACTTTTAAATTTGGCATTTCATAATGGATAATTTTATTATATAAACATAATCAACTAAGATTTTTAAGTACGGTAGTTACAATACTATTCAATAAATTGTGCTCTCTGATTTATGGCAATGAATTATAAATGCTGGAATGTATAATTAGTGGGGCTAGTGAGAGCACCCTCAGTTTTTTTCTTTTTTTGCAGCTTCAGACACCAGTATTTACGTAAGTTTTGTAGAGATATTATTGCAAAACAAATTTATAATTTCATTTAGCTCTGTATGATAAAACTATTAAATAATGACATTCAGCAATTTTATTTATTCCTTTGTTTTTTCTTTCAGGTCTCTATCAAGCTTGCGTGTTTAGGAAAACTTCAGACTGTAAGCCCGTCTAGTGGTAAGATTAATTTACGTAAATACATTCGTATCTGCATACTCACCAGGATAATAGGTATATTACACTAATCAAACATTTGTTTCATTTTGGAAGTAAACATTTCTTTTGTATGTATGTTTATTCACCAAGTTTTCAAATAGTTATGAGAATGATGCTCACAAAAAGATATACCGAAAGGTACATGTACAATGTATTCAATATTAAGCGGGGTTTGGGACTTAATATTTATGAGTATAAAAGTCACATGAGTAACAAAAGTCGATAGTGCACTAAAAATAGGTAAAAGAAAAAAAAATAAGAATAGTATTAGGAATGGTTTTCAGATGCCATGATTACCAAAGGACTAAGTGGGAATTTTGGAACAGTAAGAGTTGACTTTGAGGATATGATGGGAAGCAACAGTACAGTATTTGATAGAAAGCTTACCACCGAATAGCAGTAATGACACTTACACAAGACCAATGGAACAGCAATTGAAGCCATATTCTAGTCCCATAATTGGAAGAAACAGAAAGGGGTGTCATAAAACTGGAATCAGAAAAAACGAGCAAGAGACTTCCAAAGCTCTGAAGTAGCAGTGGAAGAAGTCATTTTAAACCTTAAACCTTAGTGACCAAAATCCACAGAGTAAAGGGATGCCTGAGTGCCTTACAAGGCAATCTGAAGAGGAGGAAGTCTCCTATTGAGTTCAAATGAAAAGTAAATGAGATTGTAGAAACAAAGAGATAAATGAGAGTGGAATCACTGATCAACTAAATTGCAATAAATTCAATCCTAGTAAGGAAGAAAACTAAAGTAGAAGCACTTCAAATATAAGACCACTACTTCAGAGATGAGCAAGCCAAAAATCAAACTTTAACCACCAAGGTGGAGAAAAGAATTTATGGCATTACACATTGCACCAAATTTTTTGGGGGGTGGAAGTAAGTATTGGAACAATCTGATTTCTCTTGGACATGTTAAAGGCAATCAGGACACCCAATGTACTGAATTGTGAGAGTCTCAATTAGAGTTTGATAAAAAATAAAAAGAATGGGATAAAGAGGAAACTGTGTATGAAGCATTGAATGTAATAAAATTATGGGATTCTCATTCCCTTACTCAACTAACGGAGGCTGGTCAGAGGGTGAATGACAAAATATATGGATTGTTGTATAATCTTGAAAAGCATGAATTGGAAAAGAGAACGGTCATTAATGAAATTAAAAGGTGAAAGAACAAAACCCTCAGGAAGTCCACAAATACACACCAATTAGAACAAAAAACTAAATTCCTGTAACAATTTGAATATATTATTCCTTAAAGCGCTAGCAAGACACAGTACTGAACAACTAAGAGTATTAAAGGTTTTAGTACCAAAACTTGCCAGAAATCATCAGAAATCACAATTACTGAAAAAAATATTAGTATTGGACTTTGAAGGTTTAAAATCATATATGATCATGGATAATTACTGATAATTGATACACAAATTAACAATACAGAAATGCAAATAAAAGGTCAGTTAAAAGAAATACAAGAAATAGCTTACCTTGGGATAAAGTTCGTCAAAAGTGCTAGGAAGACATTACCAAATTTACAGGTGGGCAGCTGCAAAGGCCGTCCACAGAAATGTAAACCTAAATTTAACCTTTGTTTTAGCCCAAAGTGCAAACCAACCAACATCACCACTGAAACTGATTAATGTGAATAAGATTATATTGCCCAAGTTCGAACATTATTTGGTAGTACGGTACCCCAGAGCCTTTTGATCATAATAGTACTGTAGCAACAGATTTAGAGAGAACATAGCAATTACTCACTTGAATATCTTCTTGGGACTCCCTCATGCTGCTCCCTCCCAACTGAGGAACCTCAGAGAGAAGCCCAAGAGTGCATGTAATCAAACTTTCGAGGTACCCCGCCCCCCAGGCCAGTTTAAATTAAGCAGCCATGCCACAAGAGTATAGAATGGCCTGCTCCATATCAAAAGTTGGAGGTTCCACATGAAACTAATTACAAATTAACAGAACTATCCCAAAAGAGTACAAAATAGCCAGTGGAGACAAATTGTCCATAGCACAAGATGTACTTTTTGTCCCTCCAATTTGGTTCTTATGTTCATAACCTTTCAATATTTACCTGGAGTAAATATTGAAACCTCATGCATAGGGTATTTGGTATTTGGAAACTGGAAAAGCACTGTGAATGTTTGTTATTTTCTGCATTATAATCACCGACATCTTAACATCTAACATCAATTATAAGGAGGAGAAAGCGTGCTGACCCTAGTGCTAACATCCCAGAAGCATTTTTCTGTGTGTGCTGTTTACATATAGAAGGCTGTCTATTACTATAGCTCCTACTTAAATCTAACTGAACTTGGTGCCACTCCACAGTTATGATGCAACCAAGCATTAGAGACTGAACTTGCATATTTGGTTGAAGAAAACGACCAAGATGCCAATGATGGTATGGAAAATGAGTCGTAATCTAGGTATGGTGCTTGCAATGGATAACTGACATCTATATGTATATCATTAATTGAAAAAGACACCTTGCATGCTACACTGGGGATCTGATATCAGAATATGCTTGATGCAATTAACACAAATTTGTCAATGATGAGCCTATTGTATTCATCATGAGGTGATCAGATGACAGCTTCATTGGGAAAGTGGAGTTTTACTGTACTTCAAACAGCTTAAGAAAAAGAGCACTGTAGGGTTCCTGCAATGTAAAATGATAGCTCATCACTTGAACTTGGTCGGGTACGTCCATAAAGGAGCTGAATAAGGGAGGACTGAAGACAAAAGAGCAGCCTGTGACCCTTTCTTTTCACCACCAATCTTGTTTCCTGAACAAGGCTACTGGCAAGGAAGCAGCCCATCTGACTGGAAGTTTTGAGCAGAGATCCCTAAAGCCTATCAAAAGAGGAAGTTAGTCCCACTTTGAACAGGAAAGTTAGAAGAGGAGGCAACCCATTACTAAGGAAAAATTTACAGACGAATCTGTAAGATGTTTTCAGGTACATACATGTCATCATTTTACATCAGACGTGTCATGACCAAACCCAGAGCTGATTACCCACTGTGTCAACACTCAGATGGACCTGATATCAAGACATACAAAAGCAAGCTGTTCAGTCAACTACTTGAGCTACAGGATAGTTTCACTTATACACTTCTAATGATGATCAACGTGACTTTAATTGATGGTGGACTCTTGATCCACTTCGTATCTCTCATTTAGATCTAATCACATGGAGACCTTGCCAAAGATCACCTAGCTAAAGGAATACAGTTCACTCAGTGATACTTATCAAACCTTGAAGAAGAGTGTGACAAAACTATGTGATCTATTATATTAATCATTACTAGTCCAAACTGAGCATCCAGACACAGATGTCTGAGGCTATTATCATTACAGAATATAATTTCCAAATAACAGTTGGCAATGTTTGTTCTCAAAAGAAAGGCAAGAAGACAAGTATGGACCAGTCCCATTCAAGATGTGCATCATCCCCCACTGTTGCAACTATACTTCTCTGGAATGACCTTAGCCTCAAGACGACAGCCAAACCTCCAGCACTCTCTCTCCAGGGTAACCATGAGGAAGCCAATACTCTCACCACCTTTCATGCAGCCAATTGTACATGATACGTAGTTGTCAGAGCCTGCAATATTGTTATTCTCCTCAGAATGCTAGGAAGGGACTGTACCTGTTGAGCCACATTGGCCACTGTAAATTCATATTACCTTACGTAGATCTAGCTGCATCAATATACAGTCTGAATTTATATTTATAGGCTGCAACCTCATCTCACCATCCTATTTTGGAATGAAGGGAAATGTCAATGGAATGGAGTACAAAATTTAGGCCAAAGGCCAAGTGTTGCGACCTATGAGGCCATTCATCATTGAAAGGGAATTTGAGATTAAAAAGGCCTTAAAAAGTGCAACAGGAGGAAAACCTCAAAGCAGTTGCACTATGAAACAATTATTAGGAGAGGGCTGAGGAAAGCATGGCGTAAGAACAAGAATAAGAACGAGGGTATAGTAAAAGGAATGAAGGGTTACAGCTAGGGCCCAAAGGGGTGCTGTAAAGAACCTTAAGTAATGCCTACAGTACACTGCATGAGGTACACTGACAGCACCATTTCCCTAAGGGTGGGATGTCAAAGGATGCCAGTTAAGCTAGATATGCAATATGCAAAACTGCCACAGTTTTGCATATCAGTAAATTAGTATCAAATGCCAATCAGTATCCTTGGGGTAGAGACAATTTCCAGTTTTGTGATGGAGGCGGTTATCAAAATTAACCAGAGAATAGAATAGAACATATAATTTAGGCCAAAGGCCAAGTTCTAGGACCTATGAGATCATTCAGTGCTGAAACAGAAATTGGCAGTAAAAAGGTTTGAAGGTGTAACAGGAGGAAAACCTCACATTAGCACTATGAATCAATTGTTAGGAAAGGGAGGAGAGTTAAATGGAAAAGAGAATATGAACAGAGATACAGTAAAATGAATGAAAGGGGTTGCAGCTATGGGCCGAAGGGACGCCGCAAAGAACATTAAGTAAAGCCTACAGTGCACCACATGAGGTGCATTGACAGCGCTACCCCTCTAAGGGGCCTGTCTGTTAGACAAAATAACGGCGATTCCGGGAACATTCACACCACGAGTGTAAATGCAGGAGTACTAGTTTGATTGATGGGGTGGTTGGGATGAAACAGATGAAACCTACCAATATTTAATCTAAATAAATATTTAGATTAAAAGCTATCATCTCAAAATTTAAATCATCTTTTATTTCTCAAAGAACAGGTAATCTCTAAAAATAAATCCTTTAGTAAAAGAGATTACATCTCTGAAGACAGATTATTTTTGTTGGGCCCATAAATCATTTCACAACCTACATGCAGTTTGAAATTACCCTAAAACTTGGAAAAATCAAATAAAACATTTTTGACATTTATATTACTATTTGACAATTTCGTTATGACTGTTAAGCTTATTAGGTCTACTGTTATATGTTGCCGAGGTAATTACATGCCACTTCGAGTAGCAAGCCGAGCGCACAGGTGCTGATGGCACTGCTGAACTTATTACGCCGTGCTTTGAGCTAATCAATGTAAATAAAGATCAAGTCTTCTCACACAGATTACAAATCACGTCAGTTCACAAGAGATCATATTTATATACCCATAAGGAAAACAGTGTTAACTCTGAATTTGCAAACTTATTGACATGTATGACATTGGAAATTAAAAATAAAAGTTTAACACTATTTGGCAACCATTGTGCTGAGTCTGAGATTTTGGGAGATGAAAAAGAATCTTGTTGCATCACAACTGAGCAAGGCTGTACGAACTCTATAAGAAGATACATGTTAAACTAAACAGAAGAAGGAAGATGAAATCTCTGTGTCATATTGCAGTAGGTAAAGCCACAATATAGTATATATTCAAAACAGAATAACAGCTAAATATATACAGTGAAACTTGGAGATGTAATATAAAATTATCTATATAATATAAAATTATCTTACTGAATCATATAAGACACTGGAAATACAACACAGCTGGCTAACACAGTAAGAAATTATTATTATTATTATTATTATTATTATTATATATATATATACACTTTATCACTTACACAACTGTTTTGTGCATTAATACAGTTAATAACAGGATCTCATTTAAACTGGATGGTATCTAGCTGTCCTCATTGTCTG
The DNA here is from genome assembly GCF_040412425.1 of Macrobrachium rosenbergii. Lineage (NCBI taxonomy): Eukaryota > Metazoa > Arthropoda > Malacostraca > Decapoda > Palaemonidae > Macrobrachium > Macrobrachium rosenbergii. The sequence continues at coordinate 30,160,127 of NC_089748.1, forward strand.
GTAGCTGTATATTCTACGGCTACCAATGAGGACAGTTGGTCCTGGAAAACTTGTAACTTTTCCTGAATAAATATCTCAGCTAGATACCACCCAGTTCAAATGAAGTCCTGTTTTATATACAGTATGTAATTATATATATATACATACATGTGTGTGTACTCTATATATACAGTACATTTTATATTATATATATATATATATATATATGACAACTTTTCAAGAAATATATCTATTACAGTAAAAAGTATCACGTTGAATGCGATATGTAAATGTAATTATAAGGTCCCGAAAACTAAAAAAACACAATACAAAAAATATCCAAAAACAATGTAGAGCAACAAAAACATAACCAGTTAGTATTAGATAAATAACAATGACAGACCACTGTCGTACAATGCCGCCTACAACTGTAAAATGCAATAGTGCTAAACTCAAAACCTTTTATGCATCTTCTGGTTCTTCAAAAAGAAACCAGGCGTTACGTATCTCCCATGCCAGTCACTAAATACAGTATTACTGCCATGCTACGCAGCAGTTTTTTTTTCTCTCTCTCTCTAAATATTTGTGTGCTTTTTGTTAATTCCCCAGTGGTAACTATTTACATTTGGAATAATTTTATTTCTATAATAATTTTGTTTCAAGTTACTTATTTTATTCTGGTCTTCTTTGGTCTTTCTATCAGTATTTTTAGGCCTAACTCTCCCTTAATTCCTCGTTATTGCGTATCTTGCATCTTTAAAACATACTTTCACATTCCTCTCTTTTAATTCAATATATTTGGCTGGTAAAGCATTTATTTGATTTTTTCCGTTACTCACAATATAGGTTTGCTGTAAGAGTATTTTAGCTTTTTCCTAATATATACTGAACTGCAGAGTGGTATTTAAGTAGACAGTCTACACAAAGCTTCAGTAATAACAGAGATCATTTGCAATGTTGAATTATTGACTAAGCTGAATTACAGTGACGGGATACTTATATGTGTGTAAGTATAAAAGGTAAATTGATACATACGCCACAATACCAAGAGAGACATGAGCCCTCGGTAAAAATTTTGCCCCACTTACTAAAGCTTTGAATAATGTCAAATAAAATGAATTATAAATAATAAATTAGACTTCTGAATAAACAAACTGAAATTGATGGCTTTTCCACCAAATTATTTGCGCTACAAGAATACTTTTGAGAGGAGACAAGTCAACTTTTTGGATCTTTCCTAGATAGTGACCCCCAGCACTTTTTCAAATCTTCTGACTTAGGGGTAAGTGATTCCTTCTGTGCGTTTGGTTTCTGCCGACTTTTTCTTGTAGAAGATGCTGGTCTCCGGAAGGTCTTGGTCCCTTGTTTCGGGTAAATTAGTGGCCAGTATAGCAGCTATCAGTGATATGCCTCCAAAAAGAGCAGAAGGTGCCCAGACAGCGACTGTGCCCTGTCATCGAAAGAATGCTTGTTAAAATACTGAAGCTTGTTAAATGAAAAGGCAGCAAGACAGAGTTATGGTTTTACATTTGGTAAAATGCTTCTGAAAGGTATAATATGCAAACTGTAGGTGATAGCTCGAGCACAGCATTCACACACGCAGAAGATACTTCTACTGTAATTTAACTTTTGCCCAGACGACAGTTCATCACGGAAAATAGTTGAGCAGTTCTCTCTCTCTCTCTCTCTCTCTCTCTCTCTCTCTCTCTCTCTCTCTCTCTCTCTCTCTCTCTCTCTCTCTCTCTCTCTCTCATTGTTGAAACAAAACACATTTTTCCAGCATATAACTTAAAACATGCTCTACCAAGCTAAAAAGTTAAGTATACCTTAGCTTAACCAGACCACTGAGCTGATTAACAGCTCTCCTAGGGCTGGCCCGAAGGATTAGATTTATTTTACGTGGCTAAGAACCAATTGGTTACCTAGCAACGGGACCTACAGCTTATTGTGGAATCCGAACCACTTTATACCAAGAAATGAGGTTCTATCACCAGAAATAAATTCCTCTTATTCTTCATTGGTCGGTCGGAGATTTGAACTCGCGGCCAGCAGAGCACTAGTTGAGAACGGAACCCACTCGCCCAACGAGGAACAAGCACTCTTTGAAAAATCAGTAATGTATGAATCAAGGCATATTGAAAGCAGTACCCCTTATGGGGAGTACTTTGATCAATAACCACATACAACTTCATAATACTTTGTGATCTGATATCTCTTACAAAAATTCAAGATGAAGGATACTTCAAAACAAAACAGTGGTGGCAAGGCAGTGGCATAGCTGGCATTCCATCAATGGGGGTGCCTAGGTGGGGCCAAGATATTTTTTGGGGGTGCCAAAGAAAATAACACAAAACTAAAGTACCAATTCTGTAATTAGTAAAATGCACTATTCTTGAATGTGTATAACCATGTGAATGAAGGAAAATAATAGTATTAGTAATTAGCAAACCTGTATTTGATATTATAGAGCTCAATTTTCAATTAATTTTCAACTCTTACTATATGCAAATGTATCAAATACTGTAATGTAAATGTCCTCACAACCTTATATTCAACGTTAGCCCAACTTCTGTTATCAAGTTTTAATTTTCAACTATAGTATAATATCCTTTTCATATAAATGTGTTAAAATAGTGCATATCATCAATAACAAAAAAGACTTATGACCTTCCAAAATCTCTTTAAAATTTCAACTTATCCCATAGGGTTAAAGTTTAGCTACAAAGGGAATTTCAACTGTGGGGGCCCGGGCCCCCTTTGGCACCCCCATAGCGATGCCACTGTAGCAACGAGAGACAAAGTAATGGAACTGTTGAAAGTTTCATTGTGAAACTGCGGTTTAACTTTTGGTTAAATTAAAAGTATACCTTAGTTTTACCAGACCACTGAGCTGATTAACAGCTCTCCTAGGGCTGGCCTGAAGGATTAGACTTATTTTACGTTGCTAAGAACCAATTGGTTACTTAGCAACGGGACCTACAGCTTACTGTGGAATCCGAACCACATTATAGCGAGAAATGAATTTCTATCACCAGAAATAAATTCCTCTAACTCTTCATCAGCCGGCGGCGGGAATTGAACTCCGGCCCATCGAATGACAGTCTGAAGCTCAACCGACTCGGCCAACAAAGGGCTATTAACTTTTGGTAACTGCGGGATGAATTTGCGGGTATCAGTCTAGAAGTTTACTAGCGTATGGTTCACCTACAAAAGTTTTGCGCTGTGCCTGTGTCAAAACTGAAAGACATTAACCCAGATAGCACATGGCACTTTACAGGGAATTGTATCAAAATCTTTCATCGTTTTCAAATAATTTTTAAACTGCTTTTAATTGTAAATACAACCATCTCGTTTGGTTTGAAGAAGGTGATCACATATTTATTAAATAGAAAATCTTACTACCTTAGGGGTAAGACCTCACATATCTCACCTTCACATCTGAGAAAATGAAGCCCGGACGGCAGTTCTGGTTTTGTGTTTACAAAATAAACTGGATTATGTGTTCACAAAAGGACAAAGCTTTGCCTTGCTTAGCCAAATATTTAGTAGGTTAGGAGACAACTGCAGTAGAGAACTGCCTTCTGACTGGACTTGCAAACTTCCTTCAACATCTTCACTCCTTTGAAATTGGCAAACCAATTGTTCCTATTGTCAATTTCTGCCAGCATGACACTTTTAATTATCTCGGTCAACACGAACGTGACAAGGAATGGCGAGATCAAAGCTGGGGTGAGGTTCACAATCACTTCCACTACTGCCGGCAAATGGTGTGACAAGGCCAGTTACGAACACCACTAACCTTGTGCAAGAGGCAAAGCCACTCAAACAGGCGAAAATGACTAACCAGTCACTCTTGACTGGTCCTACATTCCTTCATCCAGTAAGTACCCTGTTTATTCCAGATTGGATGACCTACCTACTAAGACAACTGGGGGTATACACCTGATGGTAATAAGGATGAGTAGGTAAGAAGAATGATTACAGTTTTCAACAAGAATCATTTTTAAAACCTTTGAAGCAGCACCAATTTCTTCACATGTTAAACGTGTAAAATTGAGAAAAATCAAGCAGAATTAATTTTGCAATTCAGAACCAACAAGTATGAACTACCAACTGTATAAGCCTGAAGATGCCACCACTGTGAACCTCTGTAATTGTGCTACGTCAGACTACATTCTACATGCATCCACATTCATAAGTTCACTCGCCTCCAAAACAATTCCAAGGTTTCAGTTGACCCCAAAATGACCACGTGTAATGGCACATGCAAATACTGAAACTTACCAGAATGTCATTAATGTAAGGCGAGAAAATACTGCCAATCCTGGCGCAGACACTTGACTGTGACACAGCAAGGGGACGATACTTGGTGGGAAACAGCTCTGCCGTGTACACGAAAGCCAAGTGAAAGGCAGCAGTGACCATGAATTTCCCAGCATGTGCCAAGGCTACTGTGGGCCATGTGACTCCTGTAGGGATCAGGAGAGACTGATCATTCGTCAAGTGAAAATGGATGAGAGCAAATGAAAAATTAAAATATACTGTGTGCCTGAGTGAAGGGTTCTGTGTTTTTAAATGCGCCATTATCTTGGTTAGCATGAGTACAGCATTCATCACAGTAATCCCTAATGATAAATGCAAAGTAATCAACTTCTGTCAGGGCTTAAAGATTTGATCACAACGATAAATCAGAACATAAAATGAAAGAGGAAAATAAACAGGAGTCCACACTAGAATAATTATTTTTTTATATTTTTACCTATATTCTTTCACTATTCAAATATTAGTCTAAATATTTAAGAATTAATGCAATTACATCGCATCTGATATGTCAAGTTTGTTATATTACATATATATATATATATATATATATATATATATATATATATATATATATATATATATATATATATATATATATATGGCCAATGGCAACTCTGACTGTATGCACAGACATGGCCAGTGGCAGTTTTGAAAATTTCTTGAAATTAGGTTTAATGGGTCCCACCATGTAATTTTTTTTTTTTGCCAAGTCCAGGGTTACTATTTAAAAATAGACTGTATACTTAAATGACGCAACTTTAAACTTTTCCATTAATATGCAAGATATAACTGAAAGCAAATAATTTCAAAAACAATATTTATTCTTTAATGTTCCTAACCCCAAGCATTGTTTTACATATTCCCAAAAATATATTGTGGAATATTGAATACAAAGTCAACCCTCGTATCACTCTTAGGCAACCTACACAAAAAAACAAACCAATGCTGAGCTAGAATTTCAAAATACTGTACTTTATTGGGTTGGCTTAGAACAGAAGTGTAAAACTGCAATTTATCCTAAAAATTATGAAGTTTTGATTTCCACACCAGAAGCAAACGAATCTGGTGAGGGCTACTAACACAAAAATCAGCTACAGGTATCGTAACTGCAAAGAACCAGCTATAAGTATTGCAAGTACAAAGAACCAGCTACAAGTGTTGTAAGCTCAAAGAACCAGCTACAGGTGTTGTAAGCCCAGAGAACCAGCTGTAGGTGTTTTAAGTACAAAGAACCAGCTACAGGTATTGCAAGCACAAAGAGCCAGCTATAGTATTGTATGTACAAAGAGCCAGCAATAGGTATGGTAAGTACAAAGAACCAGCTACAGGTGTTGCAAGCACAAAGAAGTAGCTGCAGGTATAGTAAGCACAGAGAACCAGCTACAGGTGTTGTATGTGCAAAGAACCAGCTACAGGTAATTGTAAGTGCAAAGAACCAGCTACAGGTGTTGTAAGTGCAAAGAACCAGCTACAGGTATTGTAAGTACAAAGAACCAGCTACAGGTATTGTAGGTGCAAAAAGAATAGCCATAGGTATTTTAAGTGAAAATAACCAGCCATAGGTATTTTAAGTGAAAATAACCAGCAATAGGTATTGCAAATGCTAAGACCAGCTACAGGTATTGTAAGTGCAAAGAATGGCTACATGTGTTTAAGCACAAAGAACCAGCTACAAGTGTTGTAAACACAAAGAACCAGCTATAGGTGTTGTAAGCACAAAGAACCAGCTATACGCAGGTATTGTAGGTGCAAAAAAAATGGCTATAGTTATTGCAAGTGCTAAGAACCAGCTACAGGTATTGTTAGTGCAAAGAACCAGCTACAAGTGTTGTAAGCACAAAGAACCAGCTACAGGTATTGTAGGTGCAAAGAACTGGCTATAGGTATTGTAGGTGCAAAGAACCAGCTACAGGTATTGCAAGTGCAAAGAATTAGCTACATGTATTGTATGTGCAAAGAACCAGTTACAGGTACTGTAAGGGCAAAAAGAACCAGCTACAGGTATTGCAAGCACGAAGAATCAGCTACAGGTATTGTAAATGCAAAGAACCAGCTAAAGGTATTGTAAATGCAAAGATGCAGCCACAGGTACAGTAAGCACAAAGAACTAGCAACTGGTATTGTAAGTGTAAAGAACCAGCTAGAAGCATTGCAAGTGCAAAGATGCAGCCACAGGTACAGTAAGAACAAAGAACCAGCAACAGGTATTGTAGTTTCAAAGAACCAGCTACAGGTATTGTAAGCATAAAAGACACAGCCACAAGAACAGGTATTGTAGTTGCAAAGAACCAGCTGCAGGTATTGTAAGTGCAAAAGAAACAGCCACAAGTACTGTAAGTGTAAAGAACCAGCTAGAAGCATTGCAAGTGCAAAGATGCAGCCACAGATACGGAAACACCAAGAACCAGCTACAGGTACTGTAGATCCAAAGAACCAGCTACAGGTATTGTGAGTGCAAAAACCCAGTGCAAAAAAAACCCAGCTACAAGTATTGTAGGTGCAAAAAAAACCAGCTACAAGTATTGTAAGTGCAAAAAAAACAGCTACAAGTATTGTAAGTGCAAAAAAAACAGCTACAAGTATTGTAAGTGCAAAAAAAAACAGCTACAAGTATTGTAAGTGCAAAAAAAAAAAACCAGCTACAAGTATTGTAAGTGCAAAAAAAAAAGCTACAAGTATTGTGAGTGTAAAGAACACAGCTAGGGGGTTATTGCAAGTGCAAAGATGCAGCCACAGGTACAGCAAGCACAAAGAACCAGCTACAGAACCGACAAGCCACAGAACACACAAATCCAGATCCAGCCAAGGAAAGGGAATTTGTGCCTTGAAGCCGCACAGGTATACTTAAGCACCAACTCACCGTTTGTGCCCACGAGCAACAAGGTCGTTATGAGCAAAATGCAAACTGATCCGACGAGGTAGAGTCCTGAAGGTTCTCCTCCTGCCGATAACTGCAACTGCCCACCAGAGCGACAGGTAGGAGGGGAGTTCAGCACCCCACCGAGAAAGATGAACAGGTACGGGTCCGTGCTGTCAATCGGGGTAAAACAAATGAGGTGCAGTAAGTCATCTGTCCATTTTAATGAAGAAGAGATTGCTTTGATCTCTGCTAGGAGAAATTCTCTTTTCTGCACAAAAAGGTGAACAGAGGTAATACCGCATTCATCGGGGCATATGGCGAGAATTTAAGGCGTGCAGTTTCTTTAATGTTAATGGGAAAATGCCATTGAATGTACTAACCTCCATTGACAATCTAAATGTAAAATGGAGTAGTAGATCTGATACAATAAGTTTATAGCTTCTGCCCTGAAATGTCTGTCTTTACCACAAAGCATGCGTCCTAAATGGAAAATGTCTTATGCGACAACTCACCTCAGGTTTGTGGCATTAAGCGCAATGCCAAAGTACACCATGGACACAGAAAACCAGCAGAAGAGCATCACCAGAATATGTTTCCTGGTCTCGGGAATGATGTAGAGCGCTCCAATTTCCCTCAGCGAAAGAGCTGCTCGAGAAAAGACATTTCCTTCGGCGCGCTTCTCCTCTTGATCGTCACATGCCTGTGTCGTTAAAAGTACGCGAAGAAATTCACTAACTCTGCTTCGTAAATCTCTAGAATACAGAGGCAATCTGTATCAACAGCCACAGACTAAACTTCAAGTGATATATTAATGTGACAGAGTAACTCAACTTTATCATAAAAATTTGAATAACTGCACCTATGTCATCACTAATATTAAAACCACAATGTTAACAGTGCGCTAATTTAAATAATCACAACAATTATTTCAGTTAGATTGATTAAGATTTGACATACGTTCGAAATAAGACAATTACACAGAACAACGTTGGTAGAGTATAGTAGTTCTTCAGTTTGGACCTAAAAGTTCATTTATTGTTGCAATTCTTTTAATACAAAGGCTTTTGTTTATTCTTAAATGAAAATGTCTACCTTTCACTGACATATCTTTCCATGCTGCGTACTACGTGCCCGTTTGGCTCGGAAAATGAGACCGCCACTAATTTATAGTCGAGAATTTCTCTTGAGTTTCCTCCTTAGACTACGTATTAATTTTTCCTTCTTGGTCGACCATTTTAAATGAGCATATCATAAAATAGACTCTTAGCTACGTGGGAGATTGATTGACTGATTTATAGATTTTAGGCATACATGCCAAGCACTGGGGCAACTCAGGCCATTCAGCGCTGAAACGGAAGTTGAGAGTAGAAAGGTTTGAAAGGTGTAACAAGAGGAAAACCTTGCAGTTACACTATTAATCAAGTGTTAGGAGAGGGTGGAAAGTAAGATGGAAGAGAGAATATGAACGGAGGTACAGTAAAAGGAATGAAAGCAGTTGTAGCTGGGGGCCGAAGGGACGCTGCAAAGACCCTTAAGCAATGCCTACATTGCACCGCATGAGGTGCACTGACGTACCCTCCTATGTGGGAGAACCAAATTGTCTAAACGCAGAGGAAAGAAAAAATTGAGTTACGGCAGCCATTTTCTTCAAGGAATCACATGGACACAAATAGTGAAGATTTACTCAAGTAGTGCATTTACATTATTTTCCTTTGATCGTTATGTTTATTCAATAAACTGAAAATAACTTGAATGCAAAGTATGCTACTCATGATTTCAACTGCAAACTTCTCTGGTGGTGTCACTTTTATTTCACTATACAGTATTCAGACTTGGGTTGCCAAGATAATTCTAAACCCATAATCTGGTACTGGTCTTTTAAGGATTTGCTAGTAAGTGTTTCAGAGTTTTCAAGACAGGCATGTATGCATGGAATTATAATTAAACCGTGTAATCTACACTGACTCAGAATTATACTTCAAGAAAACAGGACTGGAATAGTATGGAATATAAAATTTAAGCCCAATGCCACTGGGACCTATGACGAATTCATTCAGCGCCGAAAGTGAAACGGGTTGAAAAATATTAAAAAAAGGTGTAACAGGAGGAAAACCGCTCTGTTGCACTGTGAAACAACTGTTAGGAGAGGGTGGAGGAAGGAAAGATGGAAGAAAGAGAATATGAACTGAGATACAGTAAAAGGAATGAAAGGAGCTGCAGATAGGGCAGAAGGGTGCTGTAAAGAACCTCAAGTAATGCCTACAGTGCACCGTGTGAGGTGTACTGACGACACTACCCCATTACCGGGAGGCACGTGATAATACTGTCGATACAGGTATACAACTGTACATCATTACAGCCCTAGGAGAGCTGTTAATCAGCTCAGTGGTCTGGTTAAACTGATATATACTTAACTTTTTAACAACAATACATTTGATTGTATTATTACCACCAATACAGGTATAAAATTGTGGACAATATAGATACCTGACAGAAATAGATATTTAGCGCAGTGTTACCAACAAACATAGGATCATCGGGTGGGTTCATGTGAAATCGACTTCTCCATGGAAATTTGGTTTTATCAGAATTAAGCCTGATCCACAAGTGTCATTTTCTGCATACTTTCATTATTACTCAGAAGATGAACCCTTTTCATACGGGAGCTAAGTTAAGTTAAGTATACTTTAGTTTAACCAGACCACTGAGCTGATTAACAGCTCTCCTAGGGCTAGCCCGAAGGATTAGACTTATTTTACATGGCTAAGAACCAATTGGTTACCTAGCAACGGGACCTACAGCTTATTGTGGGATCCGAACCACATTATACCGAGAAATGAATTTCTATCACCAGAAATAAACCCCTCTAATTCTTCAATTGGCTGGAGTCTCGAATGCGGGCCCAGCAGAGTGCCAGCCGAGAACCATACCGACCCGTCCAACGAGGAACTGTTCATACGGAGCAATCCCACAGGAGTCATTAACTTGAAATTCAAGCTTCCAAAGCACATGGTGTTCATTAAAAAGAAGTAACAGAAGGAAATAGGAGATACAGAAAAAAGAGTTAAGTTATTATTAATGAAAAAATAAATTAAGAAATAAATAAATAGCCTAAATATATAGATGACAAGAGTGACACAACTGAACCCACTGGAAGTTCTCAACTTTCTTATTTAATGTAAAAAATCACAAGTGTGCTCTCCTTGGATAAATCTTGTAAGAACTTCCCTTCAAACGCCTTTCTTTCAAGTCTACTCAATTCGGAATTGGCTCCAATACTCTCTACAAGTCTTTCTTTTCTCCTTTGCAATCTGCCAGTTATTTCATCAATTATTATCTCACCCATGACTTCAAACGCAGGGTTCTACAAAGTAACAAAATAAATGAAAAACGGTATCTTAAAGATAACAAATAACTTTTACAACATAGAAGTCTTAATTAATGTCTTATCTACTAGAAGCTATGTGGAATATTTAAGAACGCAAATTAGACTACAAAGTGAGAGTAACCTCCCATACATTACCATGACGTTCTTTTGTATCTTTTCCATATACCGAATCATTTCGTCTTTGGCTCTGATTGTGTTCCCATTAACTTCAGCTCCCCATTTCAAAACGGAGTAGGCTTCTTCAAAGCGCCTGTGCAGAATAAACCAGCGGGGAGATTCGGGGAGGTACCTACAATGAAAAGCAATACCGGTAACATTGTTAGAATACGATACAATATCCACAACATTAGCTGGAATACAAAGTAATATCCACAACATTAGCTAGAATACAAATATCCACATTAGCTAGAATACAAAATAATAACCACAACATTAGCTAGAATACAAAGTAGTATCCACAACATTAGCTACAATACAAAGTAGTATCCACAACATTAGCTAGTAGACAAAGCAATATCCACAACATCAGCTAGTAGGCACAGCGATATCCACAACATTAGCTACAATACAAAACAATATCCACAACATTAGCCGGAATACAAAGTAATATCCACAACATTAGCTAGAATACAAAGTAATATCCACAACATTAGCTAGAATACAAACTAATATCCACAACATTAGCTACAATACAAAGTATTATCCATAACGTTAGCTAGTAGACAAAGCAATATCCACAACATTAGCTACGATACAAAGCAATATCCACAACATTAGCTAGAATACAAAGTAATATCCACAACATTAGCTAGAATACAAAGTAATATCCACAACATTAGCTAGAATACAAAGTAATATCCACATCGTTAGCTACAATACAAAGTAATATCCACAACATTAGCTACAATACAAAGTAATATCCACAACATTAGCTAGAATACAAAGTAATATCCACAACATTAGCTAGAATACAAAGTAATATCCACATCGTTAGCTACAATACAAAGTAATATCCACAACATTAGCTAGAATACAAAGTAATATCCACAACATTAGCTACAATACAAAGTAATATCCACAACATTAGCTAGAATACAAAGTAATATCCACAACATTAGCTAGAATACAAAGTAATATCCACATCGTTAGCTACAATACAAAGTAATATCCACAACATTAGCTACAATACAAAGTAATATCCACAACATTAGCTAGAATACAAAGTAATATCCACAACATTAGCTAGAATACAAAGTAATATCCACATCGTTAGCTACAATACAAAGTAATATCCACAACATTAGCTAGAATACAAAGTAATATCCACAACATTAGCTACAATACAAAGTAATATCCACAACATTAGCTAGAATACAAAGTAATATCCACAACATTAGCTAGAATACAAAGTAATATCCACAACATTAGCTAGAATACAAAGTAATATCCACAACATTAGCTAGAATACAAAGTAATATCCACATCTAAAGCAATACAAAGTAATATCCACAACATTAGCTAGCAGACAAAGCAATATCCACAACATCAGCTAGTAGACAAAGCGATATCCACAACACTAGCTACAGTACAAAGCAATATCCACAACATTAGCTAGAATACAAAGTAATATCCACAACAACATTAACTACAATACAAAGTAATATCCACAACATTAGCTAGCAGACAAAGCAATATCCACAACATCAGCTAGTAGACAAAGCGATATCCACAACATTAGCTACAATACAAAGCAATATCCACAACATTAACTAAAATACAAAATGTCCTCAACACTAGCTAGAATACCAAACAATGTCCACATCATGAGCTAGAATACAAAGCAATGTCTACAAGATTAGCTAGAAGACAAAGCAATATCCACAACATTAGCTAGAATACAAAATGTCCACAATATCATCTAGAATATAAAATGTCCACAACATTAGCTAAAATAGAAAATTTCCACAACATTAGCTGGAATACAAAGCAATGTCTATAACATTAGCTAGAGGACAAAGCATTGCCTACAATGTTAACTAGAAGACAGAGCAATATCCTCAACATTAGCTAGAAGACAAAGCAATATCCTCAACATTAGCTACAAGACAAAGTAATATCCACAACATAAGGTAGAAGACAAAGCAATATCCACAACATTAGCTAGAAGACAAAGCAATATCCTCAACATTAGCTAGAAGACAAAGCAATATCATCAACATTAGCTAGAGGACAAAGCAATATCCACAACATTAGCTTGAAGACAAAGCAATATCCTCAACATTAGCCAGAAGACAAAGAAATACCCACAACATTAGCTATAAGACAAAGCAATATCCTCAACATTAGCTAGAAGACAAAGCAATATCATCAACATTAGCTAGAAGACAAAGCAATATCATCAGCATTAGCTAGAAGACAAAGCAATATCATCAACATTAGCTAGAAGACAAAGCAATATCCTCAACATTAGCTTGAAGACAAAGCAATGTCCACAACATTAGCTATAAGACAAAGCAATATCCACATTAGCTAGAAGACAAAGCGATATCCACAACATTAGCTAGAAGACAAAGCAATATCCTCAACATTAGCTAGAAGACAAAGCAATGTCCACAACATTAGCTATAAGACAAAGCAATATCCACAACATTAGCTAGAAGACAAAGCAATATCCACAACATTAGGTAGAAGACAAAGCAATATCCTCAACATTAGCTAGAAGACAAAGCAATATCCACCACATTTGCCATAAGACAAAGCAATATCCACAACATTAGCTCGAAGACAAAGCAATACCCACATTTGCTAGAAGACGAAGCAATATCCACAACATCAGCTAGAAGACATAGTAATATCTGCAACATCAAGTAGAAGACAAAGTAATATTCACAATATTAGAAGACAAAACAATATCCACAACGTCAGCTAGAAGACAAAGCAATATCCACAACATTAGCTGGAATACAAAGCAAAATCCATAACATTAGCTCCTCAGCGAGTGAGACAGAGTCAGAAAAGATGTTAACGAATTTAAGCATAGTCTAAGGTTTGAGGAGCCTGACGTTTTGGGTAAGTGATTATGCTTTAGCAACCCAATCAACCTTTCTCATCCAGTCTTGCTGCTATACTTTAGCATCCCAATTAGCCCTTTCCATCCAGCCTTGTTGAAAATGTAACTGTGAAAGCATATATAGCTGTTACCATAACGAAGATGATCATAAAATTCAAATGTCTTTGAGTTTCACGGCAAGAAAGCATTCTCTCCTGTTAAGTCTGTAAATTCAACACACACGGAAAAGAATACCCACAAATTTACTTCTCTACGGAAGGAATTCATGCAGTCATCGGTAAAACTATGTTTTCACGCCCAACAAACTTCCTTATTACCGCATAAAATAAATTAGGGTGGTAAAAGTGTCGTGTTTTCTTCAGAGCTGTCCAAGTTTGCCTTCACCCCAACACCAGTATAATTAATGACTGAGCCTAAGAGTTAAAGATAAATGAAATGACTCAGATGCAATTGTAATAACTAGGACTCAGATGCAATTAAAATAACTAAGACTCAGAGTCCAAAATTCCGCAGTCTGGGGCTTATCGGAAATCATTCGTCTTAGAGCAACGAACAAGCAACTTTCGTTCTAAGGCACGAGACCGCCATCAAGATGATGATGATGATGATCATCATCATCATCGTCACTTACTTGAAGTAAATCAGGGTCCAAAGGCTTGGCAGAGTCAGCGCCGCCTGCAGCAGTCTCCAATTCCTGATGCAGTAGGCTATGCCCGGTGTGACCATGTAGCCCAGGGCCCACGGGAGAGTGAAAAGAGCCCCTACTTGCGACCGCCGTTTCAGCGGACTGATCTCCATCACTGCAATGAAATGAGAATCAGATCTCCCCTGGGTGAATACGTTCAATGGTCCGCGAATTACTTCCAATGATTTCTGCATCGAGAAAGGCAACTGGAGGTTTTATTTAAGCATGTAGATGAAAAAAACGAAAACACTTACGTAACGAATTCGTTAGGAAGTTTCGCTGGGCAGGCATAACCAATGCAACAGAGTTCAAGGGAGTTCTGGATTATGATAAAAGAGAATTTATATCTAAGGCGAAACATTAGGCCTATACAGTATGAGAACAACAATACTGAAGATACAAATTCACATTCAAGCAAACTTACTTAAAATAAAGCAACCAAGATAGGCCCCGACACCCGTCATGCTTATGATCACTCTGAAAACGATGTAGACCTCTATGCTGGGCGCCAGCGGGCACAGGAGGCCGGACAATATACAAGAAGTCACGCAGAAGAGCACCACAGGCCTCCTGCCGAAGCTGCCGACGAAAGATGGGGTCATTCTTCTGAATGTCAGTTGAATAAAGAGATTGTTCTAAATGTCTGCTAAGGAAAGAGGTCATTCTTCTGAATGTCAGCTAAAGAATGAGATTCTCCTGCATATTAGATAAACAAGAGGTCATTCTTCTGAATGTCAGCTAAAGAAAGAGGTCATTCTTCTGAATGTCAGCTCAAGAAAAAGGTCATTCTTCTTAATGTCAGCTAAAGAAAAAGAGATCATACTTCTGAATGTCAGCTAAAGAAAGAAGTCATTCTCCTGAATGTCAGCTAAAGAAAAAAGAGGTCATTCTTCTGAACGTCAGCTAAAGAAAGAGGTCGTTCTTCTGAATGTCAGCTAAAGAAAGCAGTCAATCTTCTGAGTGTCAGCTAAAGAAAGAGGTCATTCTTCTGAATGTTAGCTAAAGAAAGAGGGCATTCTCCTGAATGTCAGCTAAAGAAAGAGGTCATTCTTCTTAATGTCACCTAAAGAAAAAGGTCATTCTTTTGAATGTCAGCTAAAGAAAAAGAGATCATACTTCTGAATGTCAGCTAAAGAAAAAGGTCATTCTTCTGAATGTCAGCTAAAGAAAGAGGTCATTCTTCTTTATGTCACCTAAAGAAAAAGGTCATTCTTCTGAATGCCAGCTAAAGAAAAAGAGATCATACTTCTGAATGTCAGCTAAAGAAAGAGGTCATTCTCCTGAATGTCAGCTAAAGAAAAAAGAGGCAATTCTTCTGAACGTCAGCTAAAGAAAGAGATCATACTTCTGAATGTCAGCTAAAGAAAGCAGTCATTCTTCTGAGTGTCAGCTAAAGAAAGGGGTCATTCTTCTGAATGTTAGCTAAAGAAAGGGGTCATTCTTCTGAATGTTAGCTAAAGAAAGAGGTCATTTTCTGAATGTCAGTTAAAGAAAGAGGTCATTCTTCTGAATGTCAGCTAAAGAGAGCAGTCATTCTTCTGAATGTCAGCTAAAGAAAGAGGTCATTCTTCTAAAAGGTCAGCTAATGAAATAGGTCCTTCTTCTGAATGTCAGCTAAATAAAGTGGTCATTCTTCCGAATGTCAGCTAAAGAAAGAGGTCATTCACCTGAACGTCATTTACAGAAAGATATCAATCTTCTGAATGTGAGCTAAAGAAATAGGTCATTCTTCCAAATGTCAGCTAAAGAAAGAGATTCTTCTGAAAGTCAGCTAAAAATAGGTCATTCTTCTGAATGTCAGCTAAAGAAAGAGATCATTCTTCCGATGTCAGCTAAAGAAAGAGATTCTTCTGAATGTCAGCTAAAATGAGGTCATTCTTCTGAATGTCAGCTAAAGAAAGAGGTCATTCTGAATGTTAGCTAAAGAAAGAGGTCATTCTTCCGAATGTCAGCTAATGAAAGAGGCCATTCTTCTAAATGTCAGCTAAAGAAAGAGATAATTCTTCTGAATGTCAGCTAACGAAATAGGCCATTCTTCTGAATGTCAGCTGAATAAAGAGGTCTTTCTTCCCAGTGTCAGCTAAAGAAAGAGGTCGTTCTTCTGAATGACAGCTAAAGAAAGTTATTCTTCTAAATGTCAGCTAAAGAAAGAGGTAATTCTTGTGAACGTCTGCTAGAGAAAGGTGTAATTTTTCTAAATGTCAGCTAAAGAAAGAGGTAATTCTTCTGCATGTCAGCTAAAGAAAGAGTTCATTCTTCTGAATGTCAGCTAAAGAAAGAGTTCATTCTTCTGAATGTGAGCTAAAGAAAGAGTTCATTCTTCTCAATGTGAGCTAAAGAAAGAGTTCATTCTTCTCAATGTCAGCTAAAGAAAGAGTTCATTCTTCTGAATGTCAGCTAAAGAAAGAGGTCATTCTTTTGAATGTCAGCTAAAGAAAGAGGTCATTCTTCTGAATGTCAGCTAAAGAGGTCATTCTTCTGAATGTCAGCTAAAGAAAGAGGTCATTCTTTTGAATGTCAGCTAAAGAAAGAGGTCATTCTTCTGAATGTCAGCTAAAAGAGGTTATTCTTCTGAATGTCAGCTAAAGAAAGAGGCCATCCTTCTGGATGTCAGCTGAAGAAAGAGGTCATTCTTCTGAATGTCAGCTAAAGAAAGAGGCCATTCTTCTTAATGTTAGCTAACGAAAGAGGTCTTTCTTATGAAAGTCAGCTAAAGAAAGAGGTAATTTTCTGAATGTCAGCTAAAGAAAGGGGTCATTTTTCTGAATGTCAGCTGAATTAAGAGGTAATTCTTCTGGATGTCAGCTAACGAAAGAGGTCATTCATCTGAATGTCAGCTAGAGAAAGAATCATTCTTCTGAATGTCAGCTGAAGAAAGAGGTTATTATTCTGGATGTCAGCTAAAGAAAGAGGTCATTCTTCTGAATGTCAGCTGAAGAAAGAGGCCATTCTTTTGAATGTAAGCTAAAGAAAGAGGTCATACTTCTGAATTTCAGCTACAGAAAGAGGTCATTCTTGTGAACGTCAGCTAAAGAAAGAGGTCATTCTTCTGAATGTCAGCTGAAGAAAGAGGCCATTCATTTGAATGTCAGCTAAAGAAAGAGGTCATACTTCTGAATGTCAGCTACAGAAAGAGGTCATTCTTGTGAACGTCAGCTAAAGAAAGAGGTCATTTTTCTGAATGTCAGCTAAAGAAAGAATTCATTCTTCTGAATGTCAGCTAAAGAAAAAATTCATTCTTCGGAATATCAGCTACTGAAAGAGGTCATTCATCTGAATGTCAGCAAATGAAACAGTCATTCTTCCGAATGTCAGCTAAAGAAAGAGATCATTCTTCTAAATGTCAGCTAAAGAAAGATATCATTCTTCTGAATGTCAGCTAAAAAAAGAGGTCATTCTTCTGAATGTCAGCTAAAGAAAGAGGACATTCTTCCAAATGTCAGCTAAAGAAAGATATCATTCTTCTGAATGTCAGCTAAAGGAAGAGGTAATTTTTCTGAGTGTCAGCTAAAGAAAGAGGTCATTCTTCTGAATGTCAGCTAAAGAAAGATGTCATTCTTCCAAATGTCAGCTAAAGAAAGAGGTCATTCTTCCAAATGTCAGCTAAAGAAAGAGGTAATTCTTCCAAATATCAGCTAAAGAAAGAGGTCATGCTTCCGAATGTCAGCTAAAGAAAGATGTCATTCTTCCAAATGTCAGCTAAAGAAAGAGGTCATTCTTCCAAATGTCAGCTAAAGAAAGAGGTCATTCTTCCGACTGTCAGTAAGGAAAGAGGTCATTCTCCTAAATGTCAGCTAAAGAAAGAGGTCATTCTTCCAAATGTCAATTTAAGAAAGAGGTCATTCTTCTGAATGTCAGCTAAAGAGGTCATTCTCCTGAATGTCAGCTTAAGAAACAGGTCATTCGTCTGAATGTCGAGATAGGTCATTCTTCTGAATGTCAGCTGAATAAATAGGTCATTCTTCTTAATGTCAGCTAAAGAAAGAGGTCATTCTTCTGAATATCAGCTAAAGAGGTCATGCTTCCAAATGTCAGCTTAAGAAAGAGGTCATTCATTTGAATGTCGGCTAAAGAAAGAGGTCATTCTTCTGGATGTCAGCTAATTAAAGAGGTCATTCCTCTGAATGTCAGCTAAAAAGAGACCATTCTTGCAAAGAAAAGTCATTCTTCTGAATGTCAGCTAAAGAAAGAGGTCATTCTTCTGAATGTTAGCTAAAGAAAGGTCATTTTTCTGAATGTCAGCTAAAGAAAGAGGTCATTCTTCTGAATGTCAGCTAAAGAAAGAGGTCATTCTTCTGAGTGTCAGCTAAAGAAAGAGGTCATTCTTCTGAGTGTCAGCTAAAGAAAGAGGTAATTCTTCTGAATGTCAGCTAAAGAAAGAGGTAATTCTTCTGGATGTCAGCTAAAGAAAGAGGTAATTCTTCTGAATGTCAGCTAAAGAAAGAGTTCATTCTGCTGAATGTCAGCTAAAGAAAGGTCATTCTTCTGAATGTCAGCTAAAGAAAGAGGTCATTCTTCTGAATGTCAGCTAAAGAAAGAGGTCATTCTTCTGAGTGTCAGCTAAAGAAAGAGGTAATTCTTCTGAGTGTCAGCTAAAGAAAGAGGTCATTCTTCTGAATGTCAGCTAAAGAAAGAGGTCATTCTTCTGAATGTCAGCTAAAGAAAGAGGTCATTCTTCTGAATGTCAGCTAAAGAAAGAGGTAATTCTTCTGAATGTCAGCTAAAGAAAGAGGTAATTCTTCTGAATGTCAGCTAAAGAAAGAGGTAATTCTTCTGAATGTCAGCTAAAGAAAGAGGTAATTCTTCTGAATGTCAGCTAAAGAAAGAGGTAATTCTTCTGCATGTCAGCTAAAGAAAGGGGTCATTCTTCCGAATGTCAGCTAAACAAAGAGGTCATTTCTGAATGTCAGCTAAAGGAAGAGGTCATTCTTCTGAATGTCAGCTTAAAAAAGAGGTCATTCTTCTGGATGTCAGCTAGTGAAAGAGGTCATTCCTCTTAATGTCAGCTAAAAAAAGAGGTCATTCTTCTGAAAAAGATAATTTAAGAGGTCATTCTTCTGAATGTCAGCTAAAGAAATAGGTCATTCTTCCGAAATGTCAGCTAAAGGAAGGTCATTCTTCTGAATGTCAGCTAAAGGAAGGTCATTCTTCTGAATGTCAGCTAAAGGAAGGTCATTCTTCTGAATGTCAGCTAAAGGAAGAGGTCATTCTTCTGAATGTCAGCCAAAAGAGGTAATCCTTCTGAATGTCAGCTGAAGAAAGAGGTCATTCTTCTGAATGTCAGCTAAAGAAAGGGGTCATTCTTCCAAATGTTAGCTAAAGAAAGAGGTCATATCTGAATGTCAGCTAAAGAAAGAGGTAATTCTTCTGTATGTCAGCTAATGAAAGAGGTCATTCCTCTGAATGCCAGCTAAAAAAAAGAGGTCATTCTTCTGAAAGAGGTCATTCCTCTGAAATCAGCTAAAGAAAGATGTCATTCTTCTGCATGTCAGCTAAAGAAAGAGGTCATTCCTCTGAATGTCAGAAGAAAGGAAGCAAGATGATCATTAACCCTATAATAAAAATGTGAAGGTTTTCCCTAAGTGGGATAATGACTTAATCCTAAGTTTGTTTACAAAATGTCTGCAGATGTATACAGAAATGATAACCACAGTGCCACAAATGGGAAACCGCTTATGTAGAACAGAGTACTGAATTTAGGCCAAAGGCCAGTCACTGGGACCTATGAGGTCATTCAGCCGTGAAATAGAAATTGACAATAAAAGGTTTGAAAGGTGTAACAGGAGGAAAACCTCACAACTGCGCTACGAATCTTGTTATAGGAGAGGTTTGAGGAAAGTAAGATGGAAGAAAGAGAATATGAATGGAGGTACGGTAAAAAGGAATTAAAGGGGTTGCAGGTAAGGGCCGAAAGGACGCTACAAAGAACCTTTAGTGAAGTCAATCTCTTGCTCTACAAAAGTTTTCCTTAGTCAAGTACGTCTCCAGTCATCTCAATGCATGTTGCCGCCAAACTTTTCCCTTTTTGGGCGATACTTTATTTTTCTTCATCATATTGGAGCAATAATGAAGTTGCACATGCGTTTTTCTTGTAACAATACCTTCAACACATGCAAGAATGTTATTAGACAAGGTAATACCAAATGACAAACACGCAAAAATAAAAGTTTCTCCTTCGTATACCCCATTTGACATGAGTGGAGGGAACATTGTCCAAAAAATAGTACCGTGCCTCTTCCAGGCTTCTACAGGAAGGACGTGAGCAGGCCTCCTTGGATAACCAAGGTATCTGGGATCCGCAATTAAGCCCTGACAGGAACATTATAAAATAGGGCCTTTAAGCTCCCCTAGGAAGCACCATAGGGTCCCGGGCAACACCAGGGGCTAAAGTGTCCCTCCGGAATCCCTGGAGGGCAGCCTCTGTTCATCAAATTGATTTGATTTAGCTCTGAAAAAAGTCACACAAGTTCTTGATTTCTAAACCTCTTTGGAGACATGGAATCCATTATTAGCCTCTGGAGCCGAAGAGGGATTCCCACCTTTCAAGGAGCTTTAGAAAGCATAAACGTGTTTTGTGACTTTTTCCGGAGCTAAATCGAAATGAACTATATTAACAGAGGCTATCGGGGGATTCAGTGGTCCCTGGGACCCTCCGGTGCCTCTCAGAGAAGCCCAGAGGACCTGTTTTATAAAGTGGGCCTCTTTGTGGGCTTAACTGTGGAGCCCTGGGACACTGGTTATCCTAGGGGGCATGCCCACGTCCTTCCTGCATTTTTGTATGCATTTCATGTGGTACTGACATATCTAATAACTTTCTTGCACGAATTTAAATTATTTTGAACGACCTTATTTTTGCAAGACCTAAAATGGGTCCCAGTTTCAAAACTGACGTATAAGGGGCCAAATTGGACCTACTTCCTGAAATGCCAAAATCGTCTAAAACCAAGCCTGGAGAGTCCACCTGACCAGAAATCGTGACTATTTTTGTGGGTGTGTTTGTGTACGTGATGAATGTGCTAGTTACTTAATCACAGGGTCAAGCAACAATAAAGAGACAAGCCAGGAAATTGGGAAAATATGTTTGTGATATCAAATAAAATACATGTTACAGCATCAAATCAGAGTGACAGTTGATTAAACCTAAATTTCTGAAATGAATAAAAGCTGTGAGCTTTCATTTAAGCACAAAAAAATGAGAACTATTCTGTGACTTTTAAAGAATGACCCTTTCGTGTCTTGAATGCTTGGGAGGCATTAACCAACCCGGACAAACTGAACCGTTCACAATAATACGTTATTCAAGATTAAAAATAAATAAATAAAACCGACAGAAAGGTTCCATTTACTTGAACGCTGCACGTGTGCTTGAATGCAAGCATCAGTCACCAGTGGTTGGTGCACTTACAAGTCTAGAAGGGCTCCTGAGTAAAAGTAACCGATCAACTTTCCTACAGACACAGCAGCAAAGGTTGTTGAGTAGAGCGCTCGTCTCTCGCAGACCAGGTCCCACTGAAATTCAAAAAGGGATAATGAATTTTAACTAAGCTATTTAAGGACTGTACATTTACTTGGGTCAATTAAATTAAATTTTTTTGAAAATATTTTCGTTTATGTGAGCATAAAAGTAATTGTCTGTCAATGCTTTAAACCCACTGGAAAGGTGCTCCCAAGGTTAACTTACACACAATTTGGCTTAGAATGAACGGCTTAATTTGACTTCATGGAGATCAACATATGTCTGCCCACCAGAAAAACATAGTAGAGCACTAGCATAACTGCTGTCTAAGTTTTTTAAAAGGATCAAATGATTTACGCACTTAAGTTTCAAACTTTTCCAGCATTACTGACCCAAGATTAAGAAAGATTGAGAAAGCTTAGTTTTCTTAACCTATTGTTTTCAGCTTCTCCCGAGGACATTCTCTGAAGTTTATTGCATCACCTAAAAAGTTATGTTCATCAAAATAATTCCATTTCCTTCTTTTAATGGCAGAAGGTAATAATGCATCGTTTTCTGGCTTGCCTTCCTGATCTAGCAACAGCACAGAAAAAGCAGTCAAGAAATGTGAACTGGTAACTGAGTTGTTCAACTGAAGATTAAGAAGAAACGAACCTATGTTGTTTTGTCCACAAAGGATTCTTATGGAATATACAGAAAAAAAGGGAGGTCTGTCATCATACAGCATACCTTGTGCTGTACATAATGACAGATGGGATTCATATTCTTCTGTGAGCAGAAGCATGTGGATGCTCTGAGCTGTCTATGCCTGCGAACTCATCTCTTCATAATTTCTTAACAATTTAAGTTAATGAGAAACAAATAACATCAAGTTGGGCACCTTTCCATACGTGTTATGTAGAGCATCTACGCGCGCTACGGGCTGCCCTGTGAGCAAGAGCCCATGCTGGCATAACGCCAGCTTAATCAGAAACAAGAACACATCCTCGTGTGTCTAAAGCAGGCAGTTGCTGCAGTGTTCATTTTTATATAAAAAAAAATTCTGTAGTTAGCAGTACATGTACTAACGATAGATGAGAGGAGATTGCCGTTCCTGTTTTTAGCATATTAAAAGAAACGATGACACGGTCTAATTCAACACATTGCACCCACTAAATGAACAGTGAGACATAGGGTGCATTTGTCACCAACTTTTGCAGCCTACCAGACTTTTATTCCACGAGAGTTGTTTGCCTATAAATTGCTACTGAGCTGCACACAGCAGCAGCAGCAGCACAATGAACGCATGAGTAGCAACGCCTTAGCCTAGCTGGACCACGCACAAAATGCGTAGACACAGCGTTGACGTCAAAACATACAAGCACATTATGAAGTACCAGAGTGAGCAAGCACATATGAGGTACCAGTCAACTCAATGCATTAATCCGAATCATGGTGCGAAAATGTCCAAAAACTCTCCTGGCTAGGCTACGTTACGCACCTCCGTCACAACGGTCAAAGAGTACTGAGTAAGGTTGAATCTGCGACCGTGTGAGCAAGGAGAAATCGTGGTTGTCTCACCGGGGTCCTTCGGCAACGAGAGGCTCGCCCTGCGTGTCAGAGAGGTTTTATATCCGAGAGCAACGGCTGCTGTGTAGTTCAGGTCGTACACGTGACAAGGGTCATATTTCCCAGTTGTGAATCTGAAAATGTAAAGCAGCTGATGTAACAAAAACAACTACTGTACAATTAGCCGTAAGAATTGTAGTAGTAATGTATATATATCAAAAGAAAAGGTATAAAGCTATATATAAAATAACATAAAGGAATGTAAGTCTAGGCCAGATTTAAGTATAACAGGCTCTAGTTCCTGGGAGTGGCAAGCTTCTTCCTCTGTTGTTTTAATCTTCTCAGTGTGTTCGTTCCTCACGATTATGTCAAAACTTAATCAATGCTTCTCAGTGTCTGTTCGTTTCTCAAAGTTATGTCAAAAATGAATCAATGCATTTCAACAAAACATTTGCAGAAGGTGACTTGTGGTGCAAGGAGGGTTTTGTTGATAATGCAAGTAATTAAGTCATTTTGCCAACAAAAAATTATTCACATCTAAGTGCAGAAAACTTTCAATTTCACGACAGTTGAAGCCTTGGGATTAAATGGTTCTTTTTTTCTTGATTAAAGAGCTCAAATGATAAGTGTTTTGACAAAAAGGGCTGCGTATGGTAACAATACTTCCAAGGGAGAAAATTAAAAGTTACTCGTTAGGTCGGTTCTCAACTTCTGGGTTGCCAATGGACAGCAAACAAATCCAGAGGTCACTACCACTGTAGTGGCAATGACAGAGAAGTGAATAGTAATTAAAGAGTAATATTAATTAAGTTTGCGAGAGCATTGTTGCCAGTTCTACTTACTCGGACGGTATAGCCAGAGAAAGGACTTGCTCATCCGTCCAGTTGGAGGCATACAGTTCCTCGACTTGGCACCAGTGGTCAGGTGTGGCTCCCAGGAATTGGTAAGACAAAACTTGGAATGGAGAATTGAATCCACCTGTGACATCAGAGAAAAGTATGAGGGCTGACATAAGTAGCTGAGGGTTTAAAGCATTTCATACTGATAAATTGGATTTTATTCTATAAAAACAAAAGGTATGATCTGTTCAATATGTTTCACCAGCAAACACGTAAATACATGTGATGAATAAAGTAAGTTAAGTCTGGACATATGGTTATCGTCTACTTAAAATATAACCGTCGTAATTTTCAAACCAATTAATGGAGATATTATTATTATTATTATTATTATTATTATTATTATTATTATTATTATTATTATTATTATTATTATTATTATTCAGGAGATGAACCATTATTATCATCTTTCACAAGATGAACCTATTCATATGAAACAAGCCCACAGGGGTCACTGACTTGAAATTCAAGCTTCCAAAGAATATTATGGTGTTCAATTGGGATAGAAGTGACAGAAGGTAATGTTAAATACATAAACGTCCCTTCATCTCGGTTAAGAATTTGACTGAAGAGCGTCACATGACACCAGAAGCATCAGAGAAGAACCTTACTGAAGGAGCACATGAGAAACATGTAAAAGATCCAGCGTCCATCGACTGCAGAGATGTCCAAGAGGTGTTCGAACGATACCTTCTCGTGGGCGTCTCCGTCGCCAACGGTCGAACACGTCGATTGAATCTCTTCCACTGGTTTTTCTTCATTCCCCACGAATCCCGCGTTGACGCTGCCGATTGTTACGTCACCGGTTTCCTCTGGGCCATCCTCTGATCTCGGTTTCATTTGCTTCATCTGAAATCAGATTGACAGGCAAAACGTCGTTAAATTTAACTTGTACTGTACCTATACCTTGGTCTTTTGTTCTCTGTTTGTAAATCAAATTGGTTTGAGGTCATGCTTACAATGAGAGGCAAAATATCAGCCAAGTTAAACGACGATGGGTCTGGTCAATTTTGGAAGGGTGGCCCATCAAAAATAAGCCCCTTCAACATCCATACAGCAGGGCGTTGGACATGCAACATTTAACGTTCCATCATTTTACTCGTTTTTGTGAACAATGGCAGATAATAGATCTAAACAGTACTGCAATACATAAATGGTCTGTTGCTCTTAATAACTCTCTATTATCAATCAAAACTCAAAACAATAGGTTTCCTTAAAATGTGTAATGACAAAAATATCTCTAGAATTAAATCCATGTTGGGTGCAGTGTTTAATAATTTTCGTAATGTATATGTATGTGTTAATTTAATCTCAACAGACATTGTCACCAAAAGGAAATGACGTCACTGATGGTCAAAAAGCAAAATTTTACAAATGTGATAAAAACTGTGAAAACGGTTATAATAAGTTATAATGCTGGTTCCTAAGACTTTACGCAATGTCATGGAATGGAATGGAAGATAGATTTTAGCCAAGCGCCGGACCTATGAAGTCATTCCTCGCTGAAAGGAGATTGAGAGTGGAAAGGTTTGAAAGGTGTAACAGGATGAAAACCCTGCAGTTGCACTATGAAGCAATTGATAAGAGTGGGTAGAAAGAAAGATATTAAAAAGAGAATATGAACGGAGGTACAAAAGGAATGAAAGAGGTTGCAGCTAGAGGCCGAAGGAACGCTGCAAAGAACCTTAAGTAATGCCTACAGTGCACCGCATTTTTGTAATGTCATGAGTACTGAAATACGTAACACGTAACAGGAGTCTCGAACAGGAAACCGTTGGCAGTAATATTATCAATAATCGCAGAAAAAAATTAAAAGGCAGCAATCATATTGACACAAAAATGTGCCATTTTGTCTCTATATCTCGGAAGTTATTGTCTTTTTTATATTAAACCACAAATACCCCTTCAAATCGAATTCACTTTGGGAAAAACTTACGCCCAAAGGGAATTATTTAAGTGTATCTGAATAACCAAGCGGATAAGCTCACTGTCTCCTATGTCTATTCTGCTTTCCCAGAATAATAACTCCTCGTAGGTGGGTAGTGTCGTCAGTAAAGACGACGTGGTGCACTGTTGGCATTACGTAAGGTTCTTGGTTTTCCTCCTCTCACACCTTTCAAACCTTTTTACTCTCAATTTCCCTTTCAAAGCCGAATAGCCTCAGCAGAGGCCCCAGAAATTAGCCTTAGGTCTAAATTATCACGATATTCCATTCCAGAATAATAACTGCGGGTGCAGACGTATTTGTGTTCGTGTGTAGTATCATGATTTATGTAACTGGCCTCATCCAATTTAATACCTAAATAAAGCCTTGTTGTCTAAAAAAAAAAAAAAAAAAAAAAAAAAACTTTCAGTGCAACTCGGCGAATCAAGCTTTAACATTCTCCGCTTTCAAGTCACTCACATCCCGACTGACAAATGCACTTTCATTAGTCTCAAGCATCCACGATCTCGAATATTTTGAAGTCTTCTCGTTTATCTTCTTGTTTACCTCGTCCTTCTCCATGTGAAGGTACGAATACCTTGGTGCATTCCTAAAGGTTGACATATGCGCTCTAGTTAAGTATATCTTAGTCTAACGTAACGGCCACTGTGTAACGGTCATTAGCAATAATTGCAGTGGGTCCGTTGTGACTTTGAAAGCATTTACAGAACTACGGAATCAAGTTCTGCAACTATCATCTCTGATGTAACTCCAAATGTACACTGCAAAAACATATACATTTCATGGCCTTTTTTTAGTTATGCCTCTTGACCGCAAGGACAGAGCCCGTTTTCTTTTCCCTGAATCACCAACTGCGATTCTCGTGGTTACCGTAATGGTGAGAACCTATTTGTGATTTCAGCTTCCATGCTGATAACCGATGAGAGATTCCAGGCATTAATTCCTAATTCCCGTAACACGAGAGTTACGTGTCGACATTATCTCAAACGTTTTCAGTTCCCCGTATTTAATACAAACTTATATTTCTTTCGAAAAGAAAACTATTTTCCCGGCTTTGTCCGTCCGTTCGCACTTTATTCTGTCCGCCCTCAGATCTTAAAACTACTGAGGCTAGAGGGGCTGCAAATTGGTATGTTGATTATCCACCCTCCAATCATCAAACAACCAAATTGCAGCCCTCTAGCCTCAATAGTTTTTATTTTATTTAAGGTTAAAGTTAGCCATAATCGTGCTTCTAGCAACGTTATAGGGTAGGCCACCACCGGGCGGTGGTTAAATTTTCATGGGCCGCGGTTTATACAGCATTATACCGAGCCCACCGAAAGATAGCTCTATATATTTTCTATGGGCTTGATTATACGCTGTAGCGACTGTACAGAAAACTCGATTGCGCCGAAGAAACTTCGGCGCATATTTTACTAGTTTATTTTGTCACTTATACAGGCGTTACTTATCTATATTCACAAATATCAAACCATATACATCGTTTAATATCGAATTCACCATACCTTGGGAATAAATTACACAGAAGGGAATTGCAATTGAAAAATGCATCTATCAAAGCCAGTACCTAACACTGCTTTTAAACCAGAACGCGGTTCGAATCGTGGCCGGCGCAAAAGCACTTATCAATTATAGTTTTAAAATCTCCTTAGGAGTAAATTATTCCCAAGGTATTTTGAGTTCGATATTAAACGATTTCTGTGCCTAAATATTTCTGAATATATAAAAATGAACACACAATATATATATATATATATATATATATATATATATATATATATATATATATAAATACACTGCCATCTTATAAAATTGTTTTTAACCAAACGATTTTTTGCCATATGCTAAATTCTAAGATATTCAACCCACTTCACTGAATAAATTTGCTTGTCACTGTCTGCCATTTTATTAATTGTTTATTCAGATTTTTTCTGCTAAACTAAATATATTCAACCCACTTCACTGACGTAAATTTGCTTGCCACTTGTTTATAACTTTATTAGAGTTTCTGCACCAATATATATATATATATATATATATATATATATATATATATATATATATATATATATATATATATATATATATATATATATATTTATATATATATATATATATATATATATATATATGATTTATTTGTGTAAATACTAGAGCACCGTTTGCACAGACCAGTAGACTAGCGCGTGTACTTACCATTAAGGCATTAACACTTAGCACTTGACACTTTATACGTGTCATGTAGCAGCAGATACACAAATTGTCATTCCGAGTATTTTAACGGAACCACTCGGTGTATTACTGTTTTAAGTCCTACAGGAAAACTGCTATGATAAACTTTTAACAAACACTAGCACCACAGTTAATACATTTAGAAAGCACATATGAAAACCACGTCAAAGAAAGGTATTATTGGATAAAGAGAGAGAGAGAGAGAAAGAGAGAGAGAGAGAGATGGTACTAACGGATACCTGCGGGAAAGAAAGTCACACACTGCCTAGTACTACAACGATCAAGCTGTTGGGAGGACAGAATTCCTTGAATTCCCTTTAGGTCACTGCTTGACAAAGAAGTTGGCCATGTCTAATAATAAACGGGATAACTGGGTTTGGCAAGCTCTGTGACTTGAGTAAAGCACAGAGTTGTCAGGGTTTCAGGAAGGAGGTGAAATCTGTAACTGCCTCTTGGGACGACCTCTGCCAGTCAAACGTAGTCGCTGCGTCTCAGAGCGTAATCTGCGTTCGATCTGACTCATCAGGTTCTACGCAACATGACCGTATACAATGGTTCGCTGCAATTTTGTCTGGGAAATGAGGATGGAAATTCCTAACCCAAGCAACAAGAAGATGATTTGTGTTTGACTACATTCGGTACACGTGACTTTGTAACAGGGCTGTTAACTAACAGTGATGACACTATATAGACCGACTGCTTGATCCACACCAGTAAAAGGACAACATTTATAGATTTCATCCTCAGTATCCGACATATGTAGGGAAAATATTTGATCACCGTTAACTGCTGTCTACCCAGCGTTGAATTCATAAGAAAAGTATGTAACTGCAATGTAAGCCTCTGGGTATCATGGCGCTAGAATGCAATATTCTAAGTGGCCGATATGGGTAGAGTATAATACGGGTGAAATTGTATATTAATACATGCAAATACAAAAGCACAAGCTATTAAATATTTCAGTACAACCATAGTTCACTCATGTTACAAACTACGCATCGTGTTACACCCTGAATCTTAACACGAGACTCAGTCTAGTCAGTGCTGGTAATTTTAATCTCTGAAGTATAAAATCTATATGTTGCCTCTAGTCTTGTTATAGCTCTCATTTTAATATAGCACTCGTGGATAAGGAATATTAATCTAGCTATTTCACCCTCTCAAAGTAATGACTTCAATTATCAACTTTTTAATTATAATAATCTAATTATTCGCTAACAAAGGGACTATTGTTACCATAACTTTGGAAATATATCGGAATGTTTTCACAACTGGGCATTTGTTTCCAAAGCAACTGGAAAAGGCAGTATGGTCTGATAAATTCCTCAATATCCTAAGTTAACGCTTTTGAAAGCACTGATCTTCCTTTTACAACTCCGCTGAATAAGTTGCTAACGGTTACTGCTCTTGCATGGCGCTGCATTTTGTGCAACTTTAGGCATAGAACATTTTGAAAGCTATTTTTCAGACGTTTCAGTTGTTCAGTGGTAAATAAAAACAATACATGAGCCTACAGAGGCCCAGAAGGACTTTAACTTCTAATTTTAATAATTTAATACTAGTACCAGTCGCTGCCCTGATTTGAAAGTTTTGGCCAAAAGACGTTCTAACTCTTTTCAGACAGGTTGGATTTTGCAGAATCTAGTTCGTTCCCGTGGCTTCAAAGTCATCGTGTTTGTTACTCGCTAGATATGCTAAAACTTTTAACCACAAAGATTCTATGGAAGTTCTGTAATAATCACTGATACTTGAACGCGGTAACAACCTCTACATTATTCGTTCAAGTTGTTTTTGTAACGACAGTTCAGAGATGTTCGTGTGAAACTGGAAACACGATCTTAATGAGATTTTTTTAACATTTGGGTAACATTCAAGGAAAAGCATGTGGAACAATACAGGAATGAATGCAATATTATGGAGACAGAGAGATAGAGAGCAAAATCTGCTTCTGTAAGCATAGACCTATCTATAGATACTTAAATCATTATAATTTCTTTGAGAGATTGAGTGATAATCCTGTTGTAACGAAGTATTTTTAGAAGTGGAGAGAGAGTGAGTCTCTCTACTTTTGAAAATCGATTTTCATCGACAAAACATTCACGAAAAAACCTGTGTGTACTAAAAAAATATTCATTGCCACAAATCACTAGAACGAATTCTACTGCACAGGCAATAAAAGTTTTACATCGTGCAATAAAATGCTAATCTGTTGGGAAATCTTTTAGTTTGGCATAGCCAGAAAATCTTCGAGTTGGCAGGCTTCATTAACCTTGATAATGATTTCCCTTTTTTATGACAGCAGCTTTGTAAGCAGTTGGCATTCGATTATCAACGTCAGAGCCATCGAACCCAAAAGGGTCCTCACGTCATAGAGAACACTCGTGGAGTTAACTAGATTTGGTTCAGCCTACCTTAGTCGTTACGACGCTTAACTTCCATTGACGCCAGTTAACTTTCAACATCTTGAAATACATGCATACATTTTGTAGAAACTAAAATAAATAAAATAAATGCAATAACTGACATGTTCATAACTGAAAACGAGTAAATATTGACGTCGTGATGGAGTAACGCAACGAGCAGTCCCCCACCCCTATCTTTTAGATCTCTGTGAACGAATCCATCTGGGAAATCCCAATTACTTCGGACATACATGATAAAGAACTTTTACGTTATTGTTCTGCATATCTAACTTACATAATTTGCACAGTAGTTTCACATTAAAGAGTAAATTTAGCGAGATAATGTGTTTTCGGTAAAAAAAAGAAGGGAAATTCGATGAACGAAAGCTAATGAAAACTTGCTTAACTATTGTCGGCGAGTTGTCAATAGATTAGTACACTGACACTGATTTAATTTTCACTTTTTTCCTACCCTCCGCCTAGGAAATGGCGCAGAATGATTAATAAAAATTAGTCGAAGTAAAATTAGACCTCTCGAGTTCTTGCTGGTGCTCCTGAACTCAGGCAGATGTGTTTTATGTTGTTGCTACGATAATACGATAATAATTCCTTAGAAAGTTCGTTAGCTTACAGAGAGAGAGAGAGAGAGAGGTATCTTAATATGTAATAAGCACAGTGAACGTAAAACGTTTTATTTTTCTCTATTCTTGTAATATTTAAGTTTAAATGCAAAGGTGTCCAAAAAGATTTTCTTACTCTGAAATCAAATATAACGCTTGTAATGAAACAATAGTTTTCTGATGTTTTTATCTCTTAATATATCTAAGAACCTGTGGCCGCTGTATACGACGGAAAACTAAGTTTGCATAATGTATTACTGTACTATATTATCTGTATTTGACATTATTAATGTTAGAACATCTTTAATAGGCCTAAGATGCAGTCTCATGAACGTAGAAGAAGACGATGGAGAATAGGCCTAAGAGTCCTATATATTTTTGTAACAATAAGGTCTAACAAAAGCTGACTAAAACAAAACCTGTTAATTTAAAGTATGGAGATAGGTACGTGTTACATAGAATTTAATATAATCTAATATAAACATGCTATCAACCTTCGCTACCATTATCACGTGCATGGTACTACTGGTTCAACAACTTATCGATACCAAGCACGCGATGATTATTGTTCAGTTACGATAATTTGACCGTTTGTTCAATAACACGGTGTGTGCTATTGCAAAAACTTACAATAATTCTGCGCAGATACACGATAATTTGGAAACTGTTGCGCAAATGGGAAAAAAAAACAAGTATAACATACGCCAAAGTTCCTTCGGGGCAATCGAGTTTTCTGTACAGCCGCTACAGCGTATAATCAAGGCCACTGAAAATAGATCTATCTTTCGGTGGTCTCGTTAAAATGCTGTGTGAGCCGCGGCCCGTGAAACTTTAACCACGGCCCGGTGGTGGCCTAACCTATATCGTTGCCAGAGGCAGATCATGGCTAACTTTAAGCTTAAAGAAAATAAAAACTGCTGAGGCTAGAGGGCTGCAATTTGGTATATTTGATGATTGGAGGGTGGATGATCAACATACAAATTTGCAGCTCTCTAGCCTCAGTGGTTTTTAAGATCTTTGGGCGGACAGCAAAAGTGTGAACAGAAAGTGCGGATGGACAGACAAAGCCGGCACAATGGTATTCTTTTACAGAAAACTAAAAGGCACCTTTCACTCTCTCCCTCTCACACACACAACTGGTAGAGCGTGTGACTTGACGTGACACTGTACTTGTCATGTTTTGTTCAAGATCTTTATAACATAATATGCCCAAGTTCCATACATCAACTTTTGTCTGCAATGGTCCTTGGTTTAGTTCACGCATCCCTTGAAACTCGTATTCCCGCCTGAATGTTCCCCTGCAGAACTGGTAGTTATTAGTTAATGCCTTTTTGTCACCGGTAACAGAATGCTTACCGAATACAATTATACCAATAGCCTCAAGACTGGAAAGTAAAACTGAACTTGCAGACACCTGTGAGGTGTAAAATTTAAGCTTCATATATACGATCTGGTCAGCTGGCTCAAAACAAATCCATTGGTCACTTTCTAAATTAAGATACTTCACTGATATAGGCCTACTAACGATTTTCCAGGCAATCAGCTAAAGCGACTTTATTGACATAGGCCTACTATCGATATTCCAGGCAATCAACTAAAGCGACTTTGACATAGGCCTACTATCGATATTCCAGGCAATCAGCTAAGGTGACTTTACTGACATAGGTCTACAAGTCGGTATTCAAGGCAAACAGCTAAATGAATTTTACTGACACAGGCCTACTAGCCAAATCATCGTGCCTGCCACCAGTGAATCTGAGGTACCTGACACAAGTCAAGAGCCACTTTCCGTATTCAAATTGGAAAGAAAGGAGAATGAAAGCATATGGAACAGATGACTTAAACTCCAAAAGCCAAGAACCTTGCACGCGAACAGAAATGCAGACTACTCATTCACACGGAAAACTTTCTGGTACAATTCCTCCTCTCTCAGTTACATGAAGAACCCGTTAGAAAATATTCCTCTAAGTTGAATATCATCTTCGCCTTCCTTAATCACCATCCACAAATAGCAGGCCTACTTCACACAAAAGAAAATCGGTGTAAAATTGTGCTCCCTGTCTTTCCCTCATATATTAACTATAGCATTTTCCTCTTTGCAATCATAACTAACACATAGGCCTACTTCGAATCTTAACAAGCTGCATAAGTTTTCTTGCATTGTTTAATTACACTTGCAATTTTGAGGCTGACAATGTAGTCCTACAACGTATGTTCATTCACTTCTTACAAACACTCTTGGCAAAAAGGCAGACGCTAATCTTTTCACCACTGCTATTTCGAGAATTTGAGCAACCATAAATAACGCATATCGCTCTGATGGTCACGTAATAAGAGCCATGAAAACAACACTTGTATTTGCAAGACTGAAACAAGTGTTTTCTGTACACGGAAATAGATCTATCGTTTGGTGGTCTCGGTATAATGCTGTAGAGCCGCGGCCCATTAAACTTTAACTACGGGCCGGTGGTCGTCTATCCTTTATCGTTTCCAGAAGCACGGTTATAGCTAACTTTAACCTTAAATAAAATCAAAACTACCCAGGCTAGAGGGCTGCAATTTGGTATGTTCGATGACTGGAGGGTGGATGATCAACATACCAATTTGCAGCCTTCTAGCCTTAGCAGTTTTTAAGGTCTGAGGACGGACAGACAAAGCCGGCACGACAGTTTTCTGATACGACAATTCTAAGGAAGAACTCCGTATGGAGATAGTGTTCATTAATGACATTTTTTGAATGAACAGTATAAGAAAAGGTGTATATGATGCAGTAGAGATGATAATTTGATCAACTGACCGAAATAATGAGCTTTTATTTGTTTTTACGTTAATCCCCGAGGGGTTAGCTGTACCAACATGGCACCCAGCGGACCTTTTCAGCGTAAGAATACAAACAAAAGACGGTTCATTTCTCACATCATTTCGGCCAACTTTTCAAGTTATCTCACATACTCTGCACCATATAACCAACCCCCCCCTTATTTTATATTCATAAGAAAAGGATCATGTCAAGATTAGCGAACCCAACACCTCCGGGTCAAGAACAGCGAACCCAATGATCCCCATGTGAAAAGTGGCCAACCCTTTCCGGTCCAAACTCCAATTCCACATGAGGGCTAGTACTAAACACGGCCAAACAGTGATTCATCTACTGTTTCGCCGTGTTTAGTACTAGCCCCTGGGGGTCAAATGTATTTCGCCTTTAGTACTAGCCCCTGGGGGTCAAATGTATTTCGCCTTTAGTACTAGCCCCTGGGTGGTCAAATGTATTTCGCCTTTAGTACTAGCCCCTGGGGGTCATATGCATTTCGCCTTGTTTAGTACTAGCCCCTTGGGGATCAAATGTATTTCGCCTTTAGTACTAGACCCTAGGGATCAAATGTATTTTGCCTTGTTTAGTACTAGCCCCTGGGGGGTCAAATGTATTTCGCCTTGTTTAGTACTAGCCCCTGGGGGGTCGAATGTATTTCGCCTTGTTTAGTACTAGCCCTGGGGGATCAAATGTGCGGTACAGAAGTGTTCATGTCCAGAACAGCGAACCCGATTACAGCATTTCCACGTAAAGAATAACGAACCCAATAATCTTGTAAATACCGAACCCTGCTGCGAGTGGGTTCGGTAATCTTGGCATGGTCCCAAAAAAAAAAAAATCAGTAATAAACAATGACCAAAGATACCGCCTTGCTACCATAGCGCATGGGTACCAAATGACTTCATGTGCAAAGATGACGACGGGGACCTCTGCGTAACTGACATCTGTACCCATGTGTTGTCCGTATTTCATGGGGGTCATCCAGTCACGTGAACAGCATGTTCTGGTTTACTTTGTCTAGTTGGAAACGAGAATTTCAATCGGAATATTTCACATTGCATACATTCCCTTGGCAGTGTGTACAGATTTCCCACGCGCAAGCTCACTGGGTAAACATTTGTGCGCAGTATGGGTCATTCATTGTGCTTTTTTCAACATAAAAGAATCTCACGCTCGAGGAAAATCTTTTCGTTGTTTCACATCCACACGAAAATTGTATCCAATGATCTATAAATGCCTGTTAATGTTGAAATGCTAGTTACAAAAATACAGCAGTTTATCCATCGGTGATGTTGAAATGCTATGAGCTACTATAACGTCAAAACTGATAAGAGCTCGTAGAAAAAGAATCCTAAATTTGGGAAATAGTAAAATAAAATAAATGTATGTAAACATATTATATTCGTGTAAGTAGAAAAGTTATCATTGTAAAATTATGTAAATACTGTGAAACAACTGTAAAACTGCATTAATGTATTTTTCTAATAAAAGATAAAAAAAAATAAGAGCTCGTTAGTTTAACTGTCAATACGATCAGCTCACTTGAACAGCTCGCTCGTCATATGCAAAATATATGATAAATGTTTAGTATTAACTATGAGACCATATGGGCATCTGAACTATCAGATACTTATCAACCATTCTCGGTAACCGTTCTTGTTAAACCAATATATCAAACCAAAAACATGTCGGCAACAGAAACTTTCTTACAAATAATAATTTTACAGAAGAGCTCCGTGCAGAGATATCGTTTATATATATTTTTTTTTTACTAAAAACATACAAAAGGGTGTATATGTTAATTGCCGCCTTTTGTCCGTTAATATGTTCAACCCCGAGGGGCTGGTACTAAACACGGCGCCCCGCTGAGCTTTCCTGTATCATTACAAAACTGTTTTAGTACAGAGTTAATATTTTGGACAATCATCCTACCTTTATGCCTTCGTCTCCGAGAGAACCCGTCTTCGAGAGACCAGTTACAGACTGACAACAATGACAGACTACGCCCTAGCGGGGCTCCTTGGCCGGGACGGTTGCCGGAAGTGACAATTCTCTTACAGTACCACATCTCCATGGCTGAGAACATTAGTTATTTTCATACTGATAGATGCTACAAAACTCTGGCATGGGAGTTTCAATTCGACAATATCGTAAAGTCAGGCATAAAATAGGCCTAGACGTCGAAATAAGCGACATTTGTGTCCGTAACAAAACCGGTTTCCCAGAGCGTCTGGCAGCGCTGCAAGTTGGTTATTCCCGTATTAATCGTATATATTTATATATGCCCTTGAGAGAATATTATTGTTAAATTAGTTTATCCTCTTTCGGACGGATTGGATATTAAAATGAGACTACTGCGAGTCAGTGTGATGTCGAACTCATCAATGCTCGGCAAGATGATGATGATGTTCTTTTCCTTTGATTGCTTGATTA
This sequence comes from Macrobrachium rosenbergii, assembly GCF_040412425.1. Lineage (NCBI taxonomy): Eukaryota > Metazoa > Arthropoda > Malacostraca > Decapoda > Palaemonidae > Macrobrachium > Macrobrachium rosenbergii. The sequence goes on from NC_089748.1 coordinate 30,196,782, forward strand.
ATTATCAAGAAGTTCATTGTGGTTCTAGGCCTAAGCTAAGTACGTGATCTACAGTTTAGCAGAATTCTTCAGGGAGGAAACTGTTTGCTTTAATATAGTTCTTAGATTGTAAAGTTAGGCTTATTGGGTTAACCTTCTGTAGTATTTCGACCTTCATATGCTCCTCTGAATGGGTGCATAATAGGTCCTATTGCAAGCAAGGACACGAAGTTTTGTCATACTCGCAGCCAGGCATATTAGAATTGAAACTTCTCTCTCTCTCTCTCGCTCTCGTAACTTAGTGGTCGCTTTAGTCTGCACTACGAAATTCAGGAGCATACCTAGAAACTGTGAGTTCCATTTAATCCTATTTTTTTATGCGCCAGTAAACTTGCCGGACAGAAATAAATCAGGTGCTTCGGAACAATGGCAAAGAACATTATATTGATGCCAAAGAAACTACGAACATGCACTCATTTTCAGGGTCACTTCAGCATTGATGAGTAAATCTGCCACGCCAAGTTTAATTGTTCAGCTCAATCAGCTAATTTCAACAGCTTGTTATATGCAAATGCATGATAAATATTTATAAGTAGGGTTGAAGTGAAGAGCAGTGGGTTAAAATCAAATTTACTTACGTCTTATTCTCGTATGTTTAAGTCTAGTACAGATAAATTGTCTTGCGAATTCCTGTCTGTCTCGTGAGTTTATATATATATATATATATATATATATATATATATATATATATATATATATATATATATATATATCATAAGTAGTCTAAGCTACCATGCAGGTAAAAACTAATCTATAATTCAGCGTGTACGTAGTACGAACCTCCCTAGCCGTCTCAGCATCCCTGAATAGTTGAATATATTTACATTGTAAATTATGCAAGAGGGCAAAAGGCACAAAGTAATACTAAGGGATATATATATATATACCCTACAACGAATATCATTTAAAATGTTCTTATCAACACCTCCGAAGTCGCTCTATGCAATGTGTCTAGTTCGTTACTCGGTCGCTGATGACACGAACTTTCTCAATCCTACTCCCTTCCGTTAGGGAACCGGTTATCGTAACACTAAAACACCGATTTATCATTTGTGTGAGCAAGTCTTATAAGGTGTCCTTATTTCTGGTTAACAAGGGCGAGTGTTCCTCTGGCTGCACTGTTTTCTGACTTTCCGATGCCAAGTCTGGTTCCTCCCTCGCTGTAATGAGTTCGTCCTTTTCTGAATCAGCAGATTCACACCTAGACTCATGTTTGGTTTCGATGTTGCCCAAAGCGACCGTGGCTGGTGATTCACTTGAGTCTCCTTGCGGTGTCATGCCGTAGAGCTCCTGATCGCTGTGTTCTTCGGGAATAGAAGGGCAGTCTTCGTCTGCTTCCGGTGGGATCCTCGAGTCGCCGTCAGGAGATGGACTGTCAGTCTCTCGTATGACAGTCATAGGGCTGTTAGGATGTCTCTGGGCCTCGGCTGACGCTCCTGTCACACTGCAGATTATAAAGAAGATTATTCTAGTCTGGCAGCAAAATTAATCACCTTATTTTACATGAATCTTGACGGTAACAAGCGCGCAATCACTAAACATCTTGCTTGCGTCTATAATTATATCAAAATATATTTGTTTCTTTATCTAATCGACCGAATAATTATCAAGAGTGAGTTTACATAAACCAGGAGTCACTAACGAGTTCCAATAACGATACCAGAGAACGGAGATAAAGGATAATAATATTTGCACATTTTCACATAGACCTAGGGTTATATCGTCTCCAACAAAACGCTAAAATAATTTTCTTAGTCTTCCCGTCCTTTCGTGCACGTCTGCTCACAGACGTATTTTAAGATTATATTATGAAACGCAAGGCTTAAATTTTAACTGACCAATGTAACAGACCACGAAAGTCTTAAAATTACGATCAAAATTGATATCTTGCCATGAAAATGACATACCGATATTTTATGATAAAAGACGTGTTTCCTAAGGACAGGAATAAATGCTAATTAATTAAAAAAATCAAAGGTAATTAATGATATCCTTGTCAAATGTCTATTTTAATCCAGCACACCAGATCTTTAATCCGCGTTTTACAAAAACAAGTACAAAATGCGCCGCAGTTTCTTCGGCACAATCGAGTTATCTGTACAGCGTATAATCAAGGCCACCGAAAATAGATCTGTCTTTCGGTGGTCTCGGTATGATGCTGTATGAGCCGCGACCCATCAAACTTTAACAGCGGCCCGGTGGTGGCCTATCCTATATCGTTAACAGAAGCACGATTATGGCTAACTCTAACCTTAAATAAAATAAAAATTACTGAGGCTAGAGGGCTGCAATTTGGTACGTTTGATGATTGGAGGGTGGATGATCAACATACCAATTTGCAGCCCTCTAGCCTCAGTGGTTTTTAAGACCTGAAGGCGGAGAGAAAAAGTGCGGACAGACTAAAGTGCGACTACCTGCTGACTTACTAAAAAAAAATTGCCTATCGAGTAGGCTTGGCAAATGGCCGAATTCAGATTAAGAGTGCGCCACCCTTCAGCCGGTTCTTACCTGTGGGACTCGCCTGAGTGAGAGATGAGACTGGAGTTGGTGTTCTGAGTTCCCGACTGGCTCAGGGACGTGAAGAAGGTGGATGATCTCTTAGACTTCGTGGAGGAAGTGGAGAAATTGCTCTTCATCTTTGAAACTCTCCTCGTGACCTACGAACGGAGGGAAAATTAAAATTGGTGGAGACGTTTCAGAAGTAATAATAATAATAATAAGGAAAAAAATACACGTGGAACTCCCCCCAACCAGTACAGGAATGGAATGGAATATAGAAATTAGGCCTAAGGCCAAGCGCTGGGACCTACCATTAGGTCATTCAGCGCTGATGGGGAAATTGAGAGAAGACGAGGCTCGAAAGGTGCAACGGGTGGAAAACCTTTCGCAGTTGCACTGTGAAACATTTGTTAGGAGAGGGTGGAACTTAAGGTGGAAGAAAGGTAATATGAACGGAGGTACAGCAAAAGGAATGAAAGGGGTTGCAGCTGGGGGTCGAAGGGAGGCTACAAAGAACCTTAAGTAACTCGTATTATTATTATTATTTCGAGCGAAGACTCTCTTTCAAACTCAGTTCATTAAACAGAATGACCCTCTGGACGCCATTGAGTTTTATATTGCATATTGCAGTGTCTCAGTTTCTCGAATGAGTTTCTTTGTAACAGCAGGTAAATTCTACAACAGACGTCCAACAAAGTTCACTTATTTCGGTCCAAAGTTCATTTCTTCCTTGACGTTTCGGTAGTTCTCTCTGCCAATTATCAAAATAGCTCCATTCACCTTTTGCTAAACAGTAGAGAATACTATCGAAACGTCAAGGAATAAATGAACTTTGGACAGCCATTATTATTATTATTATTTTTATTATTATTATTATTATTATTATTATTATTATTATTATTATTATTATTATTATTATTATTATATTATTATTATTATTATTAAATTTACTTAATACATAAAAAGGGCGACCATTAACTGGAACTATGTCATTCTTAAATTGTATTGTTTAGTTTATTATATGACATCCTGACAGCATTTGAACAGATTCAAGCACTCCAAATTATTATTATTATTATTATTATTATTATTATTATTATTATTATTAAACAGAGAAAATAAGAAAGTAAACAACAAAAATGGGCCTCTTTATGATTCTCCACTTTTGCTAAGACTACTGAGCCAACTCTCCTTTATGGGAATGATGTGTGGGGAATTTAAGATGGTTCTTTTGCAAAATAAACATGGTGTAAGAAGAACTGAAAGGATGAGGAATGTGAAGTTACTCAGATACGACAAAATAAAAATTCAATGTAGGCGAAAGAAGGGGTGAAATTGTTTGGAGATGGTGCAGTCATGTGGGGAAAATGGAGGATGATTAGGGATAAGGGTGTGAAAAAGTGAAAATCGGAATTTTTATGAGGAAGGAGTAGAGAAAGGCCTATGAAGCGCTGGAAAATAGAGTGAAATATAAACAAGTTAAAAATGCATCGAAGTTTCTGTACAGCTGCTACAGTGTACAGTATACTCAAGGCCACCGAAAATAGATCTATCTTTCGGAAGTCTCGGTATAATGCACATGAAACTTTAACCACGCTACGGTGGTGGCCTATCCTATATCGTTGCCAGAAGCTCGATTATGACTAACTTTAACTTTAAATGAAATAAAAACTACTGAGGCTAGAGGGCTGCAATTTGGTATGTTTGATGATGGGAGGGTGGATGATCAACATGCCAATATGCAGCCTTCTAGCCTCAGTAGTTTTTAAGATCTGAAGGTGGACAGAAAAAATGCGGACAGAATAAAATGAGGACGGACAAACCCGGCACAATAGTTTTCTTTTACAGAAAACTAAAAATGGGGAGGGTTTCATCATCAAGGGAACACAACACCGCATGTGTAACAGAACACCATGGCACAACGGGTAGTAAAGGAATTAGACGCACTGCTGATGAGCCTTTTTATGTGGGTGTTCGAAGCAGCTGATAATGTGATACCTTTCTCCACATACTTACAAAGTATTTATGTCTCCCTTCAAGATGTACAAAAAGGACCTCGAAGGTTCAAGCGAAGATGCAGTGCATTGCTACCCTAAAGCAATTATCCTTGTATTTTATTGATTCACTTACAATTCTATCTCTTCATTTATCAATTTAACTTATTTTTTTATCTATTCTAATAACTGGTCTCTTCTTTCTGTATCTCCCATTACCTTCTGCTGCTTCTTGAAAATGAACACCATTAATATCCTTTGCAAGCTTGAATTTAAAATCAGTTGCCCCTGGGGTGGACTTGTTCAATATGAATACGGCTCTTCATCTTCTGAATAATAATAATAATAATAACCTTTGTCTTGCTCTTTCTCTGTAGCCACTTCCCGCTACGGAAAATGGCTACACTTTGATTACAAACACAAATTACACTGAAAGAACTGTGACTGTAATACCTGAGCTAAGGAATTCGACAGATTTGACATTTGACTACGTGAAGAAAGAGAAGGACCAATGCGGAAAACATCAGTCCTTGGACCCACCATTTGTCGCGTGCTCTTCTTGCACACGAAGACCAGGAAGATGGTGAAGCCTTGCAGGGCGTTGATGACGTCCGTTAAAATCCTGCGAGAAGAAGAAGAAGGAGAAGGTGATTATGTTCAAATTGTAGGGTATTCGAGCATGGAACAGGTTTAAGTTCAACCTTGTTGAACTAGACTACTGTGATAGAATCTCGGTGGGGATGGAATGGAGGAAGAAGGTGATTATGTTCAAACTGTAGGATATTCGAGCATGGAACGGGTTTAAGTTCAACCTTGCTGAACTAGACTACTGTGATAGAATCTCGGTGGGGATGGAATGGAGGAAGAAGGTGATTATGTTCAAACTGTAGGGTATTCGAGCATGAAACAGGTTTAAGTTCAACCTTGCTGAACTAGACTACTGTGATAGAATCTCGGTGGGGATGAAATGGAATGTG
>NC_089748.1:30204067-30224345 GCF_040412425.1 Macrobrachium rosenbergii
TGAAATAATCACTGAGTAACTGTTTCGAGGTAAGCATGCTTTTTTGACATTAACATAATAAAAAAGTACATGATTCATTGTGTATGTGCCCATTTTTGACTGCATATCATACACAGACTAAAAAGATCAAAATTAAAAATCACCGCAGATGCATGTTCTTTGCAGTCGATATTAATAATCTTGTATTTCTTGTATTAAAATGCAAGTTAAACTGGAAATTTACCACAAGGTTTGGGGAGGTGCTTCATTATGCCACTCTAAATTTGATTGACCTGTGATTAGCTTTAGGGTTCAGTGGGGTAGAAATGGACAAAATGCTGATTGATTGATAATCGGAAAATTATCATCTTAGGTGTCATATTTAAACAGGCTACAACTTTGGTCATGACCTACTTTGGCTGTTCATGCACCCAACCTTTTACAACTGTGTAATATGACACGATTTAGTACCAATCGGTATTAGACCTGAAAAAACCCCACTTAAAAAAAAAAAAAAATTATATCCATGAACATAGGTCTATTAGAGAATATAATATGTACAATTTTAATTGCAGCTTGAAACAGAAACAAAAATAATACTTGTGATGTAGGGTCTCAGTTACACATCATTGAAGATTAAACCCTAAAATTATGTTCATTTGTTATATTTTTGTAGACTTCAAATTCATCAGCATAGATTATAACATTCAAATAAAACTCAAAGATCTTTTCTTTGGAGATGTCTAGAAGTCCAAGGTACATAATACACATACACTGGAGGACATAGGAACATACCCTCACTAATTCCAGACAGTTGCTGATTTTTGTTTATCGGCAATTTTCGCTTTTTATCGCCACGCAGTTGGAATGTAAACTCACCGATAACTTAAACTGCCTGTATTAAGATTATCATTATTCTCAATTATTAAGATTATCTGTATTCTCAATACACCTGTATTATTTGACTTGCAAAGTGGACATCTGTCTAGTAACAACCTCTCTCTAAACCAGCTCGCTCTCTCTCTCTCTCTCTCTCTCTCTCTCTCTCTCTCTCTCTCTCTCTCTCTCTCTCTCTCTCTCTCTCTTTCAGGTTTCAGAAAGTCACATGATACAAGAGTACATACGACAAGCAGAAGGCGTGCAGAGCAAAATTTGAATTTATGTGTGGCAAAGTGGGCGCTCCAACACAATTTTAACATCAAGACCTATCAGTTTGTACCTCTGAATGTTCATAACATGAATGGTAGTTTTCCAGATGAAGCAATAAGTCTTAGGAGCACATCCCTATAGACTGGAGGACTTTGCATTTGATAATGGGTTTCTAGTCCTGCTGTTGCAGACATTTTCCAGATTTTTATTTTTATTGCCATGACTGAGATCATCAAAGTATGATTGAGCCCCAGTATGACGTGGTGGGATGTAGCACAATCCTATAAATAAACCCTCTAAAAATGCATAGAACTGCCTATTTTGATCAAAGTATGTACAATTGACCCCCAGTATTCGTGTGGGATGTGTAGCACAATCCTCTGCGAATAATTAAAACCCCTCTAAAAATGCTTGGAACTGCCTATTTTGATAGTTCAATCACAAAAAAAAAAAAAAATGCTTGTACACCTTAGTATTTTAAGTTTTATCACAGCAAGTGCATTTAGTCATGAAAATATGAAAATACAGTAATTAGTGAATATTTCTCAGTGAAAAATACCATGAATAGGTGAATTTTCCGTGAATGTGTATACAGTATACTTTCCACAGAGAAATCCACAAATCTGGAACCACAAATAGGCAGGGGTCCACTATAATATTTTTATAGTTTTCCAGATCAAGCAAGTTACTTTCTTATATTGGGTTCTTCATCTTGGTTACTGCTTTGTATCTTTGTTGGTGGAGGGTCCCAGTGGGAGAGCGGATCTGTAGAGACTAGAGAACATTGCATTTAATATTGCACCTCCTTAATCATTTCTCCTTCGCTGCCGTACATGCTTCTTTTACTGTATTATATTTATGTGTCATTGAAAACCTTTCTTGTGACGTGTTAGTTTTTGAATGGTGAGTTATCATAATTCATTGGACAAACATTGTCATTTCTACTACTGATATATATTTTATAGAATTTTTAATAGTGGATGTGTAATTTTTTGTTTTACAATTTCAGATATCTAGCAAGATAAATTTGTCATATTGCATGAATTGTTTGAGATACTCAGTCCTTGGAATGTCGACATAATTACTTGAGATGTTTTTATTTGTAGACATGGAGGTCACCAAGAAAATTTGAAGAGGCTCACTGAGGTTCTCACACATACTCTGTCTCCAGAATTAACAAAGGAGAACTGGTAAGTCCCTCTTATGCTGCAATACTAGACTTCCTTTCTCAGGCGGTGTTCTTGTTCAAAATCTGTTTTCCTTCCATGAGGTTTTTTTATTATTAAGTTAACCTATTCAACCTTACAGAGACCAGTGGGGTCATTTTTGCAAACTTCCCTGCACAATTTATTGAATAAGATTTTTTATTAAATTGAATAAGATTTTTCATTTTGAAAAATGGTTCACATGAATAGAATTTTTTTTCTTCCTCAGTGAAATGATTTAATCTGATAATTCTTAATTATTTCACAACAAACCCCTTTGCTAAACATATATTGCCCATTGCTTTTGTCACAAAAGAATGAAAAGAAAAGCTGTAGGTGAGAACTGCACCTGTGGGTACAGATATATCATTGCTGTCAGTCCAGTTGATATTTTTTCTTGTTTTGCTCTTAAAAGAACTGTTGAAAACTCATTTCAGATGCTGTCTAACCCTTTAGAAGGAAAAGGTTTATGTACAAACATTTATGGTAATGACAATTACAGTTAACATGTCATTCCCAAGGCTTTTCTGGCAACAGTTCTGTCCAATGTTAGTGATTGCTGACTTATTTGCTTGTTTTGTTCTTACAAGAGTATACAGTGAAACCTTGTATTTTTCTGTCTTTAAACCTTCGTCTGTAAACCCTCTGGACAAAGTTAAGACTATAAACCCAAGAAGGCTCAGGAGGAAAATCAGCCTGCAAAGAGAGAAAAGTAAAATGAAAAGGTGATAATTATAGATAATGAGGGACTAGAAAAGAAAATGGGTACACTTTAATTCAGGAAATTTCAGCAGAAAGCAGGATTAATATCACTCCTTGCTTGAATACTTTATATAGTTTAACTTGCAGAACCTGTCCATTTGCTGAAGCTTTGTGACAAAGTAGTCTAACTAGCAAGAGTGGAGTGAGGGGTGGGGTGCGCCCCACATACTCGACCACCTGTTCCACTTTTTGTGCGGCCTTTTAGATGAGCAGATGTCTTGCAAGGCATTCACAGTGGTTGTCACTGTTGAGGGCTCTGAATGTACTGTATTTCTTGCTTGAATGACAGATGACCTTGGCTTGTTTATGATTTTGTTTGTGTGTGTGCAAGGTTTTGAATGACAGATGACCTTGGCTTGTTATGATTTTGTGTGTGTGTGTGTGTGCAAGGCTCATCTCATACTTATGTTGAACTTCATTTTACTGTTCCTATTGCAGAGGAGAGGATTGCATGGTGTTGCTGAATTGTCGATTGTCTTTTGTGGTTTCCTACCCACTGGAAAGGGTACAGGTCAAGTGGAGGAAGCATAGGAAGGGCTTGTTGGTAACTTCAGAGGGCATTACACTGCTGTTCTCCCCAGCTCTCCTGCTTCTGCTATGATGACTCTTAAGATATCCTTAGAGACGAAGGAACTGCTTCAGGGCGCTGTGACCCTCCGTGGGTATACTGGGAGACCTCTCCTTGTAAACTTTTTGGCAACATTTAGCTTTTGGCCATAAGGTCTCTCATGTCATTCTCAGGGAACGTTGGTGCTTTGGCTGTTATTCTCCTGACTGTTCTTGCTGTATCTGCTCCGGCAGCGCCAGCTGCTGTCATCTTACGGATGCCTGCCTCAACTCTGTCCCTGTGAGGTTTGTGGGTTCAGGAGAAATTGGAGAGATTTGTGATTTTACAAGGTTCAAGAAGCACTGCTGTGCTTCACTTTCCTCCTATCCCTCTTCACCTTCCTCCCTTCACCATACTCCTCCTCATCCCCATTAGCTGATCAGCAGAAGGCTGCCGTCTGCAAGAAAGTAAGAAGTATCATTGCAGCCATCAGTCTTCTGTTAAGAGACTATGTTTTAAAGGCAGTCTTCCACCTTTATCACTGACCAATGCCATTATCTTGTTCTCCAAGATTTGCAAAATCTATCATGCTCTCTACAGATTTGTGGACAGTGCTGGTAAAAGATGTACTGGAAGTCATAGACACATCTGCTCTTGAGCTTCTGCAGTAATCTTTTCCTGGCGGAAAGGACAGCTTGGGACTGGAGACTTGTCATTGACCTAAGTCTGAAAAGAATTTGGTCAGTGGAATCCCACTGTCCGTGTTGGTTTTTATCTAAGAAGGCAACTTCAAGCTTTCGATAGATTTAAGGATACTTATTCCAAGATACCCTCAGGGCTCTCAGAAATACCCCATACTTCATCTGCAATAGTTCAAAGGTTCTTGCTTTGGACTGTCAATTACCCAAAGGTTTTCATGTTTAGTCAGGTGTCCGTTTGTGACCATATTCTTGGAATACATTTGGTACAACATCTCAATGACTAGTTGACACTGTACTGGCATCCTCCAGGGTGTAATTGCTGTAGGATCAGGATTTCCTTTCCCTTTCTCTACAGCAATATGGGAGGTGTGAAACTCTTGCTCAGGCTGCAGGCAAAGTACCTGGGCAGCAATCAATGGGAGAAATTGAATCTCTTGCTCAGGCTGCATGCGAAGTACCTGGGCAGCTGATCAAAACTGTAGCTGAGTCTGTCCCGTGGGATCTTGTTGCAGTAAGTTTAGGGAACTCAACAGTGCAGTTCCTGTAACTTGCTGGACTTTGTTAGATTGTTCTTGGTCACCTGTCATCCTTTGAGAAACTTTTCACATGGGTGAATCCACCTGCACTCACTTCAGTGGTGCAGCTTCAACTTCGGTGGTGTCTGAAGCAGCATTGGTACCGTTTTTGATCCTCTAGCGCCCTGTTCCCCTAAACTGGAAAGTGAAGGACAATCTCATGGTAATTTTATGTTAGGAACATCCTTATGGAAGTTCTGCTAAACTTCCTCCCCCTTTCCTTATAATTTTACAAGGTGATCTATTGTTGAGAGGGCCATCAGTAGTGCAGGGTTCCCACTCATAAGTCTCTACTGATCTGTTAGTGGAGGTGGACACTATCTAAATGTTTAGTTATAAGTCTCTATCCTTAAATGACTTTTTATGCTAGGGTTTTGATCTTTGGAATATTAAATAATAATAGATTATGATACTTATCATCTCAAAGTACCAAACAGATCTTAGAACTAAATTAGTGGTCCAGGGTTTGACAGCTCAATTCCTTCACACTAAATGAATTTGTGTGAATTTTCTAGAAAAAAAATTAATTTTTTTATAAAAACCCAATAGTTCTGATTTATTTTCCCTGCTCCCAGTCCACGGTCTTACTATCAGAGTTATAGTGGTCTCTTATCACTGCTCTTTTCATTTGGCAAAATCATTACAGTATTTGTCTGGAAACATTTCATGACAACAAAATGGGCAACACAAGTACAGTAATAGGTTTTCATGAAAAATTCGTTTTCTAAAAAAATTTTTTCATAAAGACTCAGAAAGGTATATGAAACTGAAAGCGAAAAAAAACCAGTGTTTCTATTCTGCCAGTTTTAATATAGAAAGGTTTTTGCTTTTCCTGCCTGAAGGCCTTGTGAACAGGCATAATATTGGATTGTTAATGGAGATGTTCTGTAAGCATAGAAAAGGGTCATGCTTTAATTGAAGTCTTTGCTTTGGTTTTTAAAGTTTAGTAAATTATATTTTGAAGTTTTGTAGGAGAGGTTTTCTCTGCTGTTAGCCATATTGCATTTTTCCCACAGTTAGCTCTGTATCAAATTTATAGTTCAAGTTTTTATGATAACCATGCACCTCGGGCATGTGTGTGTATAAGCTTACCTTTGTGATTAGTTTTATTGAATATGTAGAAGACACTGGGATCACTGTATATGGATTGTCAGTGTATAGTCAGTTTTGCATAGGTGTAAGTAGCTACTTGATGCAATCTTACGTGTTTTGAATTTTCCACAGCTGAGCAGTTCGTGAGCCAAGTGGAAGGAAATGAGAATTATCCAGTTCTCCTGCTGACACTGTTAACCCGTGATGATATTCAAGTGCCTGCGGAAGTGAAGTTGGCGGCTGCCATTAATCTTAAAAATCTTGTGAAGAAATATTGGATGATAGAAGAGGATGGAACAAATAAAATTAGTGCCAATGACAGAGGGTCATCAAAAGAGATTGTTGATCTTATGTTACGCTCCCCAGAAGGCATCCAACGACAGCTTTCGAGCGATATCTATAATCCGGAAATATGATTTTCCTGCCCAGTGGGAGGAACTTATTCCATACATGGCTGAAAAATTCAAGTCGGGCGACTTCAACGCGTCATCAACGGCGTTTGCAAGCGTCTTACTCTGTTATGAGAAGATACGAGTCGAAAACAAATCTGAAGATTTATGGAGAGAAATTTTGTTTGTGCTGAATAACTTTGCCCAGCCTCTCACAAATCTCTTTGTTGAATTGATGAAGTTTACTGCAGAAAAATGTTAATAACGCAGCTGCCTTGAAGATGATCATGTAGTCTCTTGTGACAGTTGGTAAACTTTTCTTAGCTCTAAATTCTCAAGATCTGCCTGAGTTCTTTGAAGACAATATGACCGTTTGGATGCAGAACTTTCTCACACTTTTGAATTTCTCAAGTCCACTACTCGTAACAGATGATGAAGAAGTTGGTGTTTTGGAACAGGTAAGGCATTTATGGTATTTGTGTCAGTTAAGTATAGTTTCATAAATTATGCTTTTAGTTATAAGCATAAATCTTTGCTATGAATGTATTTTGACTATTTTTTTTGTTTTAATTAGTATAAGTTATATGATGAACAAAATAAAAAGTTCAGCAGTGATCAGTTCATTAGTATTGATTGGGCATTTTTATTTCTATGTGTTTAGTGTTGAATCTTCTGCCTAGGAAATTGATTGGGTGTTAACTTTTACTTTAAAATTATGCTTGAAATACAGTAACGTTCATATAAAGAACAAAAAAACTGTATTTTTATATTTATACTGGAAAACTTGTAATGATTCTCAGTATTTACCAATCTATGGTTGGTGTAGGCCAGGGTTCTCCAAATATCAAACCACTTAAAATTCTTATAAGTTAAAAATTTTAACTTCAGTTTTCCCAAAATGAAGTCTGACAAGCGATACATGGAGATCCCATCTGCTACTCCTTGTTCCTTTAATCTTGCCCAAAACTTCCCAGTTTCTAGAATTATAAGGATATGTGGACCTAATGTTTTGGCCTTCACTAATGCCCAGATTCATTTTTGAGCTTCTCTGCTTGGTTTCTTTAGGTCTTTACCGAGGTGGATTTATTTTTCGTGTGCACCATTAGAATACCTTGATTCTCATTTCAAATGAACATTTGTAAGATTTTGGTAAAATGATTAAATCTTTTATTGGTTGCATTTCTCATCTGCATTTAAATACTGTATGTAATTCATTTTTTTGTCAGGGCATTTACTAATGTGTGAAATTTTTACTGGTTATGATTTTGCAGTCGATGCCTTGCATTCTTCCATTGAAGCTCAGATTTTCTTGTTCTTAGCATAAGCAGATTACAAGAAACATAAATTAACACACACATTCAATAAGGTTTTAGTGTCTTATGTAAAAACTTGACTCTTTGGCCTGAAAAAGTCCATAAAATGTGCTATAGGCAGTCCCCAGGTTATGTCGGGATTCAATCCTATGCCATGAAGTAAGCTGAAAAATGGCATAACCTCCGAGACATCATCGAAAATTGTAAGAAAACCTTACTTTTAATCCTTTGCGTGTCTTGAAAATGAGCGTAACGTGCATTTTGATTGAGCTTTTCATCAAAGAACCAACAAATTTTGACCATTCTGCCATTTTGGAGCTATACTAATGTTCCAGTCTTCTGTCAGACTGGTGTTGTAAACCAGACATGTGCTGTAACCTGGGAAATAATTATTGATGAATATATTTGAAGAGCCAGGTAAGGCAAGGCTAACGTAACCTGGGGACTGTATATGGCCCTCATACTAAAAAGTTTGGTGACAGCTGGTCCAAACTATGCTGAATTGTAATGTGTTTTTGAGTAGTTGTGAATGTAAATAGTTTAATTGTTCTCATATGAGTTAGAAATCCCCTTTTTGTTGCCTCTTTGACAATACACATCTTATTCTTTTTTATTATTCTTTTATATGGATATACTTTCAGCAAAAGTTGGTCCAGTTGTTGAAGCTTGGTGACAAGGTAATTAATTAGTGGCAAGCATGTAAGAGCTTGGAGGATCCACCTACTCATTAAACTGTTGGCAGCACAACTAAAAAAAACACAAGTATTTGCTCTTGCTGAACTCCAGTGCAACTTGAGCTTTCCTTTTAGCTTTAACTTTTATTGTTGTACAAATGATTGATGGCAACTTCTCTCTTTAGCAGTTTGGTTAGTGAAAATGTTCAGGTCATTTTAGTGTGCATGGCCACTTTGTCACCTGTGAACATTAATCCTCATTCTGGTTGTTCCTTATGCAGAAGTCAGGATTATAGGTTGTCTCTGAACTGTGTCAGTTGTCTCCTTGGTCATCTTTTTGTGGAAGTATTTATCGAATAGGAGGAAATCTAAGAAGGCTCCATATTTGTCTTTCAAGGGCAACACACGTTGCTAACCATCCTTCCTCTGCCAGGAGATGTTTGGACATTCCCTCCCTTCCTCAGTACAAGGAGGGTATGCATGGGCTAGATGGTATCCAACCCAGACACTCGTAAGATGGAACAAGGGACAATGCATGGCTGAGATTATTATGACCATTGACCCTGCTTCCATTTCCATCTCTCATGTTTCTGCTGTTCCAATAACTTCAAGGCATCCTGGCAAGATGGAGGAGTTGTTGAAAGCTTTGTGAGCTTACAGTAGGGTTAACTAGGGATCCATCTTTCATTACTAACTTGAAGCACTCGGCCATGGCCAAGAGCTGTTTGACAACTCCCTCAGTTTTGGCACAAGCTTCTGCTTCTGCAGTAGCTTCTTCAACTCAGACTACCATTGAGGCAACTCCTGTGGTCTTGGGAAGGGCCTGTAGTCACAAGAGATCAAAGAAGTACAGATGCGCTTTGCTCTCTTCATCGTCTTCTTCCTCCTCTTCCTTACCTTCTTCGCCTTCCATCTCCCAGATGGAAAGATGCTCATGTAGAGGGCCTGGAATGCAATCCTCAGCAGGAAAGCCAAGCAATATTCATGCAGACATGGCTCTTCAGACAGTGGTGACAATCGCAATAATCTGACCATGAGTGGAGTGGGCTGATGGATATCCCTACCACCACTTTCACTTGCCAGTAGGCAACTACTGTGTTACCAAGCTTCATCAGTTTGACAAGGTTTTGCTGAAGGCAAATACAGTTAAGAGACCACCTATATCTTCCAAAGATTATTTTCTTCATATACCGTCAGAGCAAAAGTAAAAGCAGGTACACTGATGGACAAAAACCAGCAAAAGAATGCATTAACAGCAGTTATTGTTTTGCTAATCCTTTGTTTTGCCTACTACTGTATTACAGTCATTGTGATATAAATCTAATGAATGCAGTACATTGATATTACAAATACAAATTATTGCCAAGAACATGTAGATAAAAAGTACTATTTGTAGCATCCAGGTTGTTCACTCTTCATAGACAAATAATATGCTATCGAAATGTAAAAGTTAGAGCTTTTATTAGATATTCACAGTGTCGATAAGATATGTAAAATACCATAGCCATAATTATGGAGAAATCATATTTAGTGTTCAAAACTTAATTTGCTGAGTGGATGTGGGTTTTTTCAACTAGTTATTGATTAATTTTAATACATAATTGTAATAGTGGAAAACCATTTTGAAGCAGTTTATTGTATAAAACATAATGAAGAAATCACTTGCTTTTTACTGACTCAGCCATACCCCTGTATTCCAACATCCTTATATCAAACTATATCTGTTATAGTTATAAAGTATTGTCGTCATAAGTGTGTTGTAGATGTACTTTATTATTTACAGAATAAATCGACATGTTTTTGCAGTTAGGGTCTTCAAACAGGGTGAGCTTTGGAAAGGAGCCTTGAGATTTAATGTAATATTTTTATTTCTCCTATATCAGGTGAAGAGCCAAGTTTGTGAAGATCTGACAATGTATGCAGCAAAGTACATGGAAGAATTTGAACCTTTTGTAGAGAACTTTGTCACAGCCGTATGGAATCTCTTGTCTACCACGACACTTGCAGTGAAATATGATCAGGTAATTTTTTTTTTTTTTTTTTTTTTGTGTGTGTGTGTGTGTGTGTGTGTGTGAAGCAGAAGCCAGTGGTATGGTCAAAATAATTCCCCTTTTGAGCTCAGGCACAAAGAAAACTAAAGGAGAAAAAGAAGAAAAGTGGGATTTATTCTAAGCCAGCTGACAAAATGTAAACATTGAGTTATGGTTGAGCTCACAGCAACCTTTATCTTCGGTAACCTTTCAGAAATTTTAATGTTAGTGTAATTACGGTAGTAATAACATTTAGGGTAACATAATATTCATTCTTCTTTAAAATTCATTATCATTTTGGTGGTAGATAAGTGTTTAGAACAATTCAGTCCCTGGACGATAATTAACGTACATTATCGTGATTGTTGGGGTTTGTGATTGGCGATGAAACATAAACAAAACGCTGGTTTCCCTTTTAGGTGACGTGTAATAAAAACATGATATAGAATCAGCTTTGTTATTTTGTTTATTTTTAATTTCTAGGGATGCAGTAAGAAAACATCATCTTACATAACCAGTATTTCAGAAGATACCTGTTGTTGCAAAAGCTAGCTTATACTCAGGTGGTTTTGTAATTTAGCAGTCGTCTTATACCGTCACCTTATACTACAGATATGAGATGCCTTTTTATTGCTAAGCATATGATGGGTACTAATTTATACTTGCTGCATTAAATATTTAGTGTACATTAGTTGTATAAATTAGGATGAAAGACTGTAAAACAAAGTTATTACACAAATGAAGAGTACATTTAGGAAGACTGGACCTGTATTTTCTTTCAGATGGTAAGCCATGCCATACAGTTCCTCTGTGCAGTTGCTGAGAGAGATCACAGTAAACGTCTGTTCGAAAATGAGCAGGTGTTGTCAGGCATATGTGAAAAAGTTATACTGCCAAACATGCATCTTCGAAGTGAGTGACATGTTAATAATTTTACATTTTATATGTTTGTACAATTTTCATTGAAACTATACTTCTCATAATGTTCTTTTCTCTTATTTTCTTGGACATTCTGATCTGTTGCATTCTTTTTCTAGTTTTGTTAAGCGAGTTAATACAGTGACCTTTTTAACTCATTTATACACAAGATCATACATCTACCTCATCAGGTCCCAAGAATCTTTGTCATCTCATTGTGTTATCAGAACCACACACTTTAACTGGTATATTAGAGTTACCAAACCCACCATATTGTGCAGTTTATAAAAAGATATTAATGCCTGCACTGTAATTTAAATTCCATCCCATTATGGTGGGTGTTGTGGATAAGCTTGAATTTTTATTGTCAAGACAAGCAGAGAGTAATGTTATTTTCTGTCATTTAAACACAAACCTAGAAAAATTTTTCATGTATTTCTGGTAGATGAACAAGTAAATGCATTATCCCTCTCTTTCTCTCTCTGAGTGTGCAGTGTGTTGTGTGTGGTTTATATTTGAGGAATAGGTTATTAGGTGGAAACACAAGTCTTGTTTTTATTGATTCACTAACTTATATATTTATTTATTTACCCAGCCTGTGATGAAGAATTGTTTGAAGACAGTCCAGACCAGTGGGTTGCACAGGAAGTGGAAGGGCCGATTCTGAAACCCGGACTTGCAGAGCTGCTGTTGATTTTGTGAGGGTTTTGTCTCGTCACTTTGAAGCCAAAATGACCCAAGTATTTGGTCAGTATGTTCAGGTAAGTGCATATGTTATCAAAGTTAGTGCATGTTAGAGTTGGTGTCTTAGAGCGAGGAAAAAATATGAACAGCATCATTTAGGAAAGCTTTATCAACCCTCCAAGTAAATATTTTACCACTTATTATGGAAGGGTCTTCAGTTATTTTTTCTCAGGTTGTTTTAAGTTGTCATTATGTGTTAGTCATCAAATGAAACTTGTGAGTATAGTAAGCTTCAAAGATGTAGATATGGTTTTCTGATTTTTTTTATAGAAACAAAATGTAAGATCAATTAAAACTTCTAAGATCCAGATATGGTTTGCTGTTGTTCTTTATATACAAGTATATAAAAACAAATGTAAGATAAAAAGAGCTGTAAGATAAGAAGCAAAACACAGTTTAGTATAGATTTATTACTGTAATTTTGGTTGTAAATTTCATGGTAATTGGTAAAAACTTTGGCATGGATCACACACTACAGTAACAGTTAAGGTTCTGTTTATATGACTGGGTTGTATGCCATCATGACGAGAACTTTTAGCTCAGATGGCAACAGAGGAGAGGACTGTTATTGCAATTTTTTACCTAGTCTAGATGATGGTTTAAAGGGCAGCTCACTAGAACAGCAACAGGTGGGGAGATGCTCATTGAGCAGATATTATAGGTTGGGGAAGTTTGAAGAGATTTGAACATATTGAATACTAAAACTGCTCCTTGACAAATATATTGTGTGCTTTTGGATTGTGTAAGTGACAGATCAGGAGTGGTACCAGCCTTCTTGCGGTGTTTTCACGGTAAAACAATGGTAATTTGGTTCTTTGCCTTTAGCCCTATATAATGTTCTATTAACAGGCAGCGAACATCATTATAGTCATCTGTTGCTAAGGATCTCCAGCAGGATATCTGGGAACATTGAACATATGTCTGGAATACTTGAATTGGTTGGTTTCTGATAGTTGAGATGCAATGGGAAGACAGCCTCTGCAAGTTAAAAGAAGCTTTGAGAGGAAATGAAGCATGAAGTCTCAGCTGGGTTATGATAAAGAATTGCTTCAGGCAGAGAGCATATATATAACATCAGCTGTAGGATTACAGTGAAATCGAAGGGCAAAGGTTTCTGGTTTAGGTAAATGTGATGTTAGATTTAGAATCAAGCTCTCCACAATTGTAATTTTAGTTTTAAATATCTAACTTCCCTGGTAGTTACATATATATAGCTTTATCCGCCGATTCGGTGACGGCAGAAATTCAAAATTAAAACAATCGCGATAGATGGTCAGGTGGCCATACCTGGCGCCCTCTACCAGGTAACTAGAACCATTCCCAATTGTCCTCAGAAATTCCCTGCCGTCGTTCTATCAACACATTGGAAATTCGCTCTACTTTGGTTTGCTTTACTACAATTGGTGAAGTACCCATTACTTGTTTGGTTTTCGTTGATGGCTTTCGCTGATTTTGGATCTTCCCTGGATTTTTCGTTTCTCATTGTTAGCCTATCTGTTCGATTTCTGACTGTTACAATTGTTCTTTGTACTTGCTTTTCAAGATGGCTGACCCTGTTGTTAGAATGTGTGTTGGGGATGCAGAACCGGCTTCCCAAGGCTGCTCTTGATCCCCACACAGTTTTAAGAAATGCAGAGATCATGTGTGTGCACTTGATGATAGATGCAAGAGTGTGAAAGTTTGTCGAGAAAGAGTGGAGAGAGTATGATCGCTATGTGAGGCGATTGGAAAAGGACAGAATTAGGAGAGCTAGATCTTCCAGTGTCCTTTCAGCTAGGTCTTCTGATAGTCAAGTCCTTTCTAACTTGTCTGATACTAATATTCCTGATCCTAACCTAAGGCTTTAGTACCCGATCCTCCTGCGGAGTCGGGAGTAAGTAATCCGTCTTTAAAGGATATAATGGCTGCTATTTCGGCCATAGGAGTTTCTGTACAATCCCTTTCTTCGGATAGGAAGTGATGTGGGGGCAGTGCATAGGTTGCAACAAAAGTTCGGTGACAGTGTTAGTGCAGTGGAGGGTGCGTCCGTTCGTGTCTGTCACGCTCCTAGCCTAGACCTCTTCCATGCTCCCCAACCCCTGGGAGAAGGAGCGTCGACAGGCTAAGGGAGGTGAGAGGCGTTGAACAACGGCGGGCGTCCTCGGCGATCCTGTTGGCGCATCCCAGGGCGCTCCCCTCGCCGCAGGAAAGGCGAGATGAGGGCGTGTTCGTCTTCTCGGATGACGCAAGACCCAGGCGTGGTTGGCGTCAGTCACAAGAGTCTAGACCTATCCAGAGGCGCAGGTCCCCCTTCCCGCTCCAACAACCCTCTTGCAGCAAATGGAGCTCTCCAGAGATTCCTGTCGGAAGAAGACGGCGTTTCTGCGCCTAAACAGAGGCGTAAGACGCATAGCAGTTCGTCGGAGGAAGAAGGCGTATACATGACTTCCAGTTCACGCTTCTCCCCTCCCCAGAATGGGACGTGTCGCAAGCTGCGTCACCACCTCTTCATCATAAGATCCCAGCTAGAGTCTCCGAAGTTGTGGAAGCTAGTGCAGTGCCATCTCCAGTTGTTTCCCAGCAAGCGGCACCTCAAGTAAAGTTCTTGTCGGAAGTCCAGCAGTCCCTTGCGTCTCTTTTGACTCTTACAAGTCGCAAGGACTAAGAGAAGAAACACACAAGAAGGAATCTAAGGACGTCAACAGACCCAAGAAGAGGGTAAGGCAAGAATCAGAACAACAAGGCGCTAACAACCAGCAAGCGCAAACTCGTGGCAAGTTGCAGGCGCTCATAGGCGCTTCCCCGCAACAAGCCGCCACGCAGTGGCGGGAGAGGAACAAGGATCGCGGCTCCTCGCAGCAAGTTGGGCGCATGCGCGGCCTTGCGCAAGCAGCACGATTCACACGTTTCCCCCTCGTTCGACTTGGAAATAAGCGGATCCCTTGGAAGAGATCTCGGAAGGGAAACTCAGAAACTCTTCATGCCGCTGATCTGAAAAGACTTCTTACTCTTTTGGCGGACTTATTTCCTAACGATTTTCATCAGGCCGTGCCTCGAGTCCTCCCTCGCAATATTTGATGGGTAGACCCCAGAAGTCTTCCTCATTCAAAGAAGACAGTGTTGGCCAAATCAGTGAAGAGAGCCTTTTTCGACACTGAATGATTGGATTTTGAAGAAGAAGGAACAAGGAAAGACAACTTTTTCCTTTCCCCGACAAGATTGGCTTCTAGATCCAGCGTGTGGTACGAGACTGGGAAGCTCTCGGTTTGGGAGTTCCTGCCTCCTCCCAAGGGACTTCTCCAGACTCGTTGACTCTTCACGGAGAACAGCCATGACTAAAGCCAAGGTTCTGTGGTCCACTTGGAGTTGGATCATTTGCTGGCGTCTTCAGAACTATTGAAGTCTTCAGCTTGATGGACTGGACTCTTGCAGCTCTTGCAGAGGTTTCAGATCAGAAGAATGACACGCAAATGCACCTTATTGCCTGTCTCGATAAAGCTGTGAGGGGACGGGTCGGTCGAACTTTCTGCCCTTTTCACAGCAGGTGTTATCAAGCGAGCTATGTTGTGTTCGTTCGTGTGCGTCTGGAGTGACTTTAGCTCAGAAATCTGAGCGTTGTATGCTCCCTTATCTAAACAGCTCTTCCCTTCAGAGCTGGTTAAGGACTTATCAGCAGCCCTTGCGCAACAATCAACGCAAGATCTGATCACAAGGACTGCTAGGAAAGTTCTTCCGGCAAACTTTTTAGCCAGGAAGGACAAGGAAGCTCCTCCCTGCGTCAGCCCTTTCGTGGGAGAGCCCTTTCGAGAGGAAGTCAGAGAATGGCTGCTGGAGGACAACTTCATAAGAACCCCAAGCAGCAACCCAAATCCAAGAAATGATCACAACAACCTCCAGACACAAGTGGGAGCCAGGTTATCCCACTTTTGGCAGAGTGGAGCCAAAGGAGGCGGACGTATGGACAGTCGAAGTTTTGAAGGAAGGATACAAGATTCCCTTCCTAAGGAAGCCCCCTCTTTCACAAGAACCGTTGGAGTTGACAGCTACTTACTCGGGAGCAAAGCAGCAGCTCTTCAAGAACAGGTGACCCAGATGCTATCAAAAGCAGCAATAGAAGAGGTAAAGGACCTCTCGTCAGAGGGTTTTACAACAGACTTTTTCTGGTACCCAAGAGCTCGGGGTTGGAGACCAGTTCTGGGCGTAAGTCCACTGAACAAATCGTAAGCAAAGTCAAGTTTGCCATGGAGACATCTCGCGTCAGTCTAGCAGGCACCAAACAGGAAGACTGGATGGTTTCAATAGACCTACAGGGCCAGCGTATTTTCACGTGCCAATTCACCGAACTACAGAAAATATCTGAGGTTTGTGCATCTCGGGATAACCTATCAGTTCAGAGCACTTTGTTTTGGACTAAGCACGGCTCCTTACGTTTTCTCGAGTGGCATCGAGCGTAGCTCACTGGTTACATCTAAAGGGATACAGTTTCGATGTACCTGGGCGATTGGCTAATCAGAGCCAGATCGCAAGCAAAGTGTCTGGAGGATCTGCAAGTTACAATGAATTTGACGCAACAATTAGGTCTGGTAGTAAATCTAGCCAAATCGCAGCTAACGCCTTCACAGGACATCATCTACCTGGGGATGAGGATTCAGTCAGTGGTTTTTGGGCTTTTCCAGCCCGAAGCAGCATTCTAGATTGCTTAGAAAAGGTGAAGCTCTTTCTAGGGAGATGGACCTGTTCGGCGAGGAGTGGATGAGTCTGCTGGGGACCCTCTCCTCGATCGAACAATTCGTGTCCCTGGGAAGACTACATCATCCACTTCAGTTCCATCTGTCAAGCTATTGGAAAAGAGGCCAAGATCTGGAGGCGTGGATTCCGATCCCTCTGGGAATCAAAAAACATTTGAGTTGGTGGAGCGACCCCAAAAAACTTCAAGTAGGCCTCGAACTTCAACAAAAGAACCCCGACCTAGTGTTGTATTCAGGCGCATCGGACATGGGATGGGGTGCAACAGCTGGGGAAGGGCGAGATCTCAGGTCTATGGGAAAACCATCAGAAGAAATGGCATATAAATGTCAAGGAACTGGTGGCCATTCATCTTGCACTAGTCCACTTTCAGGAGAAGGTCCAGAACAAGATTGTACAGGTCAAGCGCAGACAACACCACAGCGTTGGCCTACATCAGGAAACAGGGTGGCACTCGTTCGTTTTCCCTTTCTGAGGCAGCCAAAGATCTCCTGCTGTGGGCGAAAGCGAACAACTTAACTCTGATCACCCGCTTCATAGGGGAGAGAAGAGCGTCAAGCGGATCTTCTCAGCAGAGGAAGACAGGTTCTCACGACAGAATGGACCTTACATCACGATGTGTGCAACAGGCTTTGGAATCTGTGGGAGAACCGTCAATAGACCTCTTTGCGACACAGAGGCGAAGAGGTTACCAGTCTACTGCTCTCAGTCCCAGACCAGGAAGCAGTGGCGGTGGGCGCCTTCCTCATGAATTGGGAGGGACTAGACATATGCGCTTTTCCTCCATTCAAGATCCTAGACAGAGTCATGAAGAAGTTCAGAGAGTGAGCAGCGCCCCGCATGACCCTGATAGCTCCATTTTGGCCCATGAGACCATGGATCACGGAGGTGATGGGTGGCTAGTAGACACCCCCAGATCGTTACCTTGTCCGAACGTCTACTCAGACAACCACATAGCAGAGAGATACCATCAAAATCTCCTCGCTCTCAACCTAACTGCCTTTCGACTATCGAAAAACTGGCAAGAGCGAAAGGGTTTTCAAGGAAGCTGCAAGAGCCATCGCGAGAGCGAGGAGAACGTCCACACTCAAGGTGTACCAATCAAAGTGGGGCGTTTTCAGGAATAGTGCAGGAAAAACAACATTTCCTCTTCCAGTACCTCTCTAACTCAACTGGCAGATTTTTCTTCTGCATTTGAAAACCCAAGGAAACCTAGCAGTATCTACCATCAAGGGATACCGCAGCATGCTTGCTTCGTCTTCCGTCACAGAAATATTGGCGTGTCGGGAGACAGGGACCTCCACGGATCTCATAAGGTCCTTTGAGACAGTTAAGAGGAAGGACAACCCGACCCCCTCTTGGAACTTGGGCGTAGTCTTAAAATTTTAACCTCGAATAGGTTTGAACCTCTCAAACAAGGCTTCATGGAAGGATCTCACTAAGAAGACCCTTTTCCTGGTCGCTTTGGCTGCAGCCAAGAGGGTAGGAGAACTACAAGCCTTTAGCAAGAAAGTAGGCTTCAATGGGGAAAATGCAGTCTGCTCACTTCAACTTGGTTTTCTCGCTAAAACGAGAACCCTTCTCAACCATGGCCCAGATCTTTTTCCATACCAGGGCTGTCTCATTTAGTAGGACAGGAAAAAAGAGAGGCCTTTGTCAGTTAGGGCCCCCTAAAAATTTTATCTACAAAGGACCAGAAACATGAGAGGTCAGACAGATCACCTCTGGTGCTCAGTGAAGAAACCGTTACCCTTATCAAAGAATGCACTGGCGTTCTTTATCAAGGACTTAATAAGGGAAGCTCACCAAGAATGTGACGAGAAAAGCTTTCCAATCCTCAAAGTCAAAGCGCCGCAGGTAAGAGCTGTGGCAGCCGATGGCTTATAGACACAACAGGTCTATGAAATCGATTTTGGGGCGACTTTTGGTGAACAAATCTATCTTCGCAGATTGTTACCTGAAAGAAGTACAGACCCAATATGAGGATTGCTGTTCCTGGGTCCGTCACGTTGCCTCCAGCGCCGTAGTTGGAGAGGGTACTACTGCCTCTACCCTATAACCTTTTTTTTTTTGTATTATACCCTTGCCTTTTTTTCTTGATTTGAACTCACAGGTTGTCTGTGAAGGTTGTTGCAACCTTCCACAGTCTGGGGTTACAAGTCTAAGTTAGGTTTTATGGAGTGTGTTATTTAGTGATTTTTAGTGGGTCAGGTGGTCAGCTCTTTGTCCATGGCTATGCCAGGATAGCAAGGGTGGTGGTCTAGTCATGTTAAGGTCGAGGACCGTGTGACAGCCCCATAGAGACTTTCTACAGCCCCTGGATGGGTCGCTGGGTCTCTCAAGGAATGCAGGCGAATGAGGCAGGATAATTATGAAGCCAGCTTCCTTATCAGGTAAGAACCAGAGTTGTTTACAGCTAATTTTTAGTGTTTAGTAATTATCACGAATTCCCAACGGTGTTTTGGTTCTCTAACCCACCACCAATGGTGTCAATCAGCTATATATATGTAACTACCAGGAAGTTAGATATTTAAAAATGGTATTTTCATTATAAAATAAGTTTTTAAATATACTTACCTGGTAGTTACATATATAAAAGGTCCCCTCCCTCCTCCCTTCTGAGAACAGGGCATGGAATTTCTGAGGACAATTGGGAATGGTTCTAGTTACCTGGTAGAGGGCGCTCAGGTATGGCCACCTGACCATCTATCGGCGATTGCATGAATTTTGAATTTCTGCCATCGCTGTGTGACCAATCGGCGGGATAAAGCTATATATATGTAACTACCAGGTAAGTATATTTAAAAACTTATTTTATAATGAAAATACCATGTTCATTCTGACACTGGATATCACTTTATTTCAGCATCTTCAGTCTTAATGCAGTATGGAAGGTCATGCCAGGTTTCAAATTTTTAAGAAGTTAAATAGCACTCCTAAAAGTTGATCCATGTGGACATAACTGTGTGTGAATACCAAACTGGGGAACAATAGTCTATACAGTTACTAGTGTGATTACGCCACCCGTAGCTTACGTATGGTGTTGATATCTTTGAAAACATTCTTGTTATCCTTGCAAACTGCTGACAACAGTTTGCTGACTTATTCATATCGGTAGGCCATGTTAGATCATCGGAGATGATGACTCCCCGAGTTTTTACATAGTGTTTTAATGTAATAGTATTCCTGTCTGGGTGAAGATAAGGATCCAAATTTGTGATTTCTTACTACAATATTCAAATTTGGCTCCATGTTGTCTTATTTCTCTGTGATCATGGGTAAACTACATTGTCTAATTCTCTGTCTAAGTCAGAGTCATCAGTGAATAAAAATTTTTATAACTTTTGCAGAGTGTTATCACTGCTACTAATCATGACAATGAAAACCATGAACTTTTTTGGGAACACTTGTGACTTGGGGCTGGTTTGTATAGCTGATACACTTAGCATTCAGTATGAGGAAATTTTTAGTCAGG
>NC_089748.1:30224845-30242345 GCF_040412425.1 Macrobrachium rosenbergii
ATAGAGACTGATTTGTTTACACCTCTTTCCTTTCAGCGAGATTCACTTCAGGTTTTGGTCTCTTTTCTGAATTTTGGATAAAAATCCTGCATTTCAGGAAGTTACAGCTGTTATTGCTGCTCATTCTGATCAATTAAGAAAGTAAAAAAGTCTTCTTGGTTCATATTCAACTTGTGTTTTTTACTGCCTGTTCCCTGATGTTTCATTTAACTTTAGTTACTTTGTTCTCAGTAGCTGCAATTGGGTAAGTTACCATGTCAGTAATCTTTTACCTCGTCTTGATTTCCTTTGCAACTCGCCAGTCTGCAAAGCATACTATTTCTAAATTTCCTATCCATCACACCCCCTCAGAAGTTATCCACTGGTTTCCAGCTGGCACCAGAAGATTTATCTTTGTGCTAAAACGGAAGGTTTGTTAGCTATGAAAAATACAAATTAATTAAAAATTTTTCATTTTTGGAAGAATTGCAGTCCAGCCCCTGACCCCTTATGCCCTTGAAATTTTGAATTTCTTTGTATCTCACAATCCAGGGAGCTCCTTCTTTGGTCTTTTCTGGGTCCTTTCAAATGGTTGGCATTGTAGCAGCTCTAGGTAGGTTAGAGTAACAGGTTTGTGAACAACAAGTGACACTATTTATTCACAAACCAATTACTTGTAACTAAATACCCCTTCTCCTGATTCCTTGGCTCTTTTGAACTCCTATCTGCAAGGAATAGTTTGTTAACCATCAGTGCCATTAAAGCTTAATAGTTTTATTTTTGTGTTCTTATATTGCTAAAAAAGAATGCTTCACTCATGTGACTCATTGCAGTTTGATGAATAACTCAACTGACCACCCGGTCCTTGAAGTCAGAGATTGCAGATCAACACTTACAGTCAGATATATCTTTAGTGATTACCCAACTTCCAACAGACAGTGTATATCAAATATTAAACAAGATTGAATATATATCATTGAAAACTAATCCATCAGTAACCCTGTAGTTCCTTGCTCAATTGTACTAGGTTACTGGACCAAGCTGCTCTTTTTTTTGTCCAGTGGAGTATGGTATCAGGGACTTGGTACTATGCATGAATTAAGCCAAGTTAGGGTGCTGGGTTAGTATAGGATATTTAATTTTGTTTTGTATTCGTATACTGTACTGTAGTTGTATGTTATGGTGAAATATTTGATGTGATAGATCACAGGGCTTTTAACCTTATGCAGGAGTGCTTGCTGTCCTTATGCTGTCTTATTTGCTTTTTTTCTTTCTCTTTTAGTAGTTGCTTCATTCTGTTTGCTACAATTTTCACCTCTCCCTTGAAAACAGATCCTTTAGATGGGCCATAAGAGTGGGAAATTGTAACTCGGACGTCCCTTCGACCTGCATTGCAATAACAATAATAATTAAGATTTCCCCCTTCTCTCTAACTCTCTTGCATCAAAGAAATACTGTTAAAGTCACACTCAAACAAGTAACTTTTAATGAAAGTCTTTCCACTCTGACTCTGCTTATAGCACAAAAGATGTTGGATGCCTTGTATGGATAATATATCAATTTACTTATATGACATAAAGAGAATGTGTAAGACGATTCATATTCCGTTATATTTTTATTTCACATAATGTTATGTAACTGAAAATTACTTTTTGGTATGTAAAAATTGTGAAGATGATGTTACATATCTTTTTTTTTTTTTTTAAATAAAATGTCTTGTGTTTTATTCTCTCTCTCTCTCTCTCTCTCTCTCTCTCTCTCTCTCTCTCTCTCTCTCTCTCTCTCTCTCTCTCTCTCTCTCTCCATACCAGAACAAACCTGTTATATTACGAAAAGCCTTTATTGTTATTTTCAGGCATAGACCAATTTCTGTTGATTTTGTCCATTCTCGGTATTTTATGGAATTTTTTTGTTCAGACATGGTACAAACCATTGCTTGGCACATATTTACATACTGTAAGGGCAGACCAACCTAGAAGAAAATCTAAATTTTTCCAGTTTTGTGAGAGATGTCCCTGGAAGGAGGCATGACTCAAACTTCTTTGTCCCATTACATTGTTCTTAGTCTCGTATCAAATTACCACATTCTATTGTGTGTTTTGCTCATTATCTTCTTTTTTCATTCCTGTTTTATCAGTGTTTTGTTTGCCTGACTGTATCCTGGTAGACAGTGGTTGTATTTGCTCATATTGTTTCCCCTTTATATCTGCAGGTTATTTACAACCTCAAGTGTGTTTGAATAGTAGCTTGTGTTTTTCGTTCTTGGGATTCTGTGGTTTTGTAACCAGTTATTCTCGTGATTCCGTTGTTTTGTAGCTGGTTATTCTCAGGACTCTGTTGTTTTGTAACTGGTTACTCTCGGGGAATAACCAGTTATTCGTAGGATTCTGTGGTTTTGTAACCAGTTATTCTCTTGATTCTGTTGTTTTGTAACTGGTTATTCTCATGACTCTGTTGTTTTGTAACTGGTTACTCTCAGGATAACCAGTTATTCTTGGGATTCTGTGGTTTTGTAACCAGTTATTCTCGTGATTCTGTTGTTTTGTAACTGGTTATTCTCAGGACTCTGTTGTTTTGTAACTGGTTACTCTCAGGAATAACCAGGTATTCTTGGGATTCTGTGGTTTTGTAACCAGTTATTCTTGGGATTCTGTGGTTTTGTAACCAGTTATTCTTGGGATTCTGTGGTTTTGTAACCAGTTATTCTTGGGATTCTGTGGTTTTGTAACCAGTTATTCTTGAGATTCTGTGGTTTTGTAACCAGTTATTTTTGGGATTCTGTTGTTTTGTAACCAGTTATTCTACATTTTTCTTTGTTGTGCCTCATCAGTACAGCTTGAAATCTTGTGGCCAAGCATGTAATGAGGTCAGACATTCTGTACATGTAAATCTCGGTGTGATAGTATATGAATGCTGATTGTTTGCGCATCATTTATGAACTCGCCCACTCCTGAGTTAATCAGAATTTCATTCTCTTACTCCTTTTCTCCTTTTTCTTGGAAAAGACTTCTGCTTTTTTTCCCTGTAGAAATGAGAGTGGCACTCAGACCTGCCTTATTAAAACAGGTGAAAGATTTTGAAGGACTTGTTTCTGTCATCTCTCCCTCTGTTGCTACAGTCTTTTGCTGCTGTTTTGGAAACTTCTATTTTCAGTGCCCTTCTTCCTCCAAGCAACCACTTTGGAATCTCTTACTTTGTCAACCATTGTAATAATTTCTCTTGCTTACTGCTGAGGCCAAAACTGCAGAAATTGCTTGCTTCTTTTCAAGACTTGAAGGACTGCGTTGAGTAGAAGATGGAAGCTGTCACAGTACTGGGCTGAATTTCATTCCATTATGCCATCATTTCTTATCCTTGCAAGAAGCACATAAGTGTAAGAGCTTCCTATAAGACAAAATGAAAGCTTTTCAAGTCTTACTTTATGGGTTCTCTTGCATGATTGCCTTGCAGAAATCCTGGCAAGGTTTGTACTTCGGCTATGTCATTTAATAGGTAAAATTCCTGATGGGGAAACTATGATTATAGAAGTGCCCATGAGATGACTGCACATTTCCCTCTTCACTTGTTGTTAAGAAAGGTACTGGGCTCCCAGAGGCTTGAGGATTTGTTCAGAGTGACAGACCCTCATATTTTAGAAATAGTACTTTAGTTGACAATGATTGAGAGGTTTAAGGCCAAGTTAGGATACTTTGTTTCCTCTTGCTAACCCTTCCTGATGTTTTACTTTATACATTTGACTTAATCATCATTTGACCCATAATGTATGTAGCTTTCTAAAGTTCTCGTTTCCACTTTGATAAGGGTGTCCATGAGACTTATGCAATATTTCTCTCATATATGACCCCTCTTTTCTATATTTTATTTCTTCAGTTGTGTACAGTACTGATTTTTAATACTAAAATGGTCATTGTTTTATTTATTTACTTTGTGGAAACAGTAATCTCTGGATTGTACTGTTTCCTCTCTTTGCCATTTTGGAATTTTAATTCTGTTTCATTCTTGAAGCACAGCCCACTTCTCATTGCGGACTAGCTGAAGGCAGTAGGATACCCATTTCAGCATCCTCTTCATGGCAGAAAAAGTAATATCATAGCATCTGAGTGACCTTACATCCTCGGGCAAGTTGATATTATGACAGACTTGAATAGAGTCTTTTTCTCACCTGATGGTGTCATTATCCCAATTGAAGGAGACCACCTTTTACCCATGTCACTACCTGGATTGATAATCGGTTCCCTTGAGACCAAATTGTTTATGTGAAGGCCCTTAGTCTCTCCTTTCTATTGTGAGTGCAAGATTGTGTCATCCACTTGAGAGTGAAACTACATAGAGTGGGGTTACAGGAAAGGTGAGTCACACCCCATTGAAGAGTCATCCTTTCTGCTATGTGTGCCTGAGGTTTTCTTGTCAATATTCTGCCTTTGTGGTACAAAAGTAATATGGTACATAAATGCAATGGTTTGTACATAGTACAAAAGAAATCAGAGTGTATTATATATTGCATTTGTTACTTGTGTGTATGCATTTGTATTGGCTGTTTGCTGATATTCATCCAGTCTTGTTCAGTTAAGTACAATACCAATAATGTGTTCCTTGTCAGTTTTTGTTCCAAGTGTTGATAATGTTTGTCTACAGCTGTCACTTTCCACAAATGACATCAACCTAATGTCATTTGTGCATTTTTGTATACTGATTAAGTGATCAGACTTAATGTGTTTGTCCAAGGCTGCATCTTCCTACAATATCACTAACTCACCTACATTCCATCCATGAAATGCACCTTCTCACATACAGTATTCCATTTCATTTTACCATCAGGTCGTCTGTCTCTGAAGTTAGGACATGTCCAGATTAGCAGTCTTGAACTTTGTGTTTCAGTACACTTGGCATCTTATCTTGACTTTTTCTCATTGCATAGCCTTTCATTGGTCTGGTTAAACTGTTTAATGATAAATTTATAATCCTTCCTTGAAGGAAACAGTTAGGTTCCACCTCACTTTTTAGATTTATGCAAGAATCTTACTTCTTTAAGACTCTCAGTTTGTATTGTGCAACAATGTGATTTATGCCTTCTTGTGACCTTGACTCTTGGCTTTCTCTGTTTGCCTTACGCCACCATAATAGTTTTACATTTCATTCCTGTTTTAGCTGTTGTTCATCGTACCCATCTGTAGTCTCTTTCAGTGGTCATCATATGCCATCACTTGTGATTGTAATGAACATATTGAAGTCTCCCTTTGTAAACTCTTGCCATACTTGTTTCATTATGTCTGCATCATGTACATAAAGCAGTTTCTTGGAAATGAAATTATCATTACATGTAAGACTCTGTGCCAAGTTTCACTTAATAACACTTTCTGATGGGAGGCATTGCAAATTGTCCTACATCGTACTGTACATTGTTTACGGTAATGAAACCATGATGTAGGTCTCTCTCTCTCTTATCTATGAGCCATTTTAAACCATTCATGAATTACCAGGTTAACACAACACCTTTGTAATTACCACGGTCCAAGTGATTATATTCCACATTGTAGAAATATTGTACTGTCATGTTCCTAAACTTTGGAACACATACTGCATGTCCTGCTTGACCAGATCCCCCTTTGCCATTAACAGTTGGCTTTCCTCTGCTAATTCTGTTCCTTTATTCTGTCCTTTCAAGCCACTAGGCCTTCTTTTTGGTTTGTTTTTGCTGGCTGATTTAGAATGTTAATGGCCTTCTGTGATTTTAAAAGTTGCTGTTGACTTGGCCCTGCTAACTGGTCTAATCTTCCATATTCGCCATTTGTACACCTTGGTAATGACTTCATCTGTTTCATCCATCCACCATGAATCATCTTTGCCATTGTCCCTGTGTCTCTCACTTTAGTTCTACCTTTTATTGCCTGGCAAACTTCAGCCATTGTAAATATTTGGGTGACTAGATACATAAAGTGTGAGCTTTGCTGTGTAACTCGCAGCTCACCCAGCAGCACCTGACTTTCCTCCAGCTTCAATATTCTCTCCTCCTTGTCCAGGTGTCCTTCTCTCTTGAATTCAGGTTTTGCCTAAACTCCATAGTCTCTGACATAGCTTTCCTTGAATCTGTGACCTCTGCTCAGGTCTTAATATTTCGGTCTAAGTCTGTCAGTTGTTACATCAACCTTGATGAAAGTTGTGAGTCCTTTCTCTTCTCTTCCAGTTATTCTTTATTAGCTTCCAGTTTGTTTCGTCTGCTGCGTTTTTGCCATTGTATCGTTCATAAATTTTCCAGCTGTTGGTAACTTCACTTTCATTAATCAGTATGTAAAACCTTTTCACACTGTACATTGTGTCGAATTCGACCAAACCATCTTTTCCCTGTACTATTAGTATGACTATATATACTTTTATCACTTAAGTTACTCACAGTGTTCCCAGTGTGTCTATTTTATTACTAGCACAGATTTTAGTATTGTTTCTTATTGCATCCACCACTTCCTTGCCTACTGTATATTTATTGTATTCTGCCCACCACTTAGTGTACCAGTTGGTGTCATTTCAGCATTTTGACTTAATATTTACATTGATTTTCATGCAGCAGTACACCCCTTCTGTATATTGATTTTTCATGCAGCAGTACACCTCTTCCTTCTGAACTTGACTCGATGCATTCCCCAGAATCCATAGAAAGTAATTTTATTACATTCTGATGACTTCGTAGGTTTTGTTGATAGTGTACAAAACAGAATGACAGGTTTTCCCACTTTCTTCCATCTTGGGCTCTCTTCTGAAACTTCATCTGGTTCTCAGTAAGTTTTGTTCATCCGAAGTTCCCTCATACCCAGATCTCATACTCCTATATATATATATCTGTGAATGAATGACTGAGAGGCTCCATTGAGTACTACGTAATTCACTTGTGCATGCAAGTCATACCATCTAAATTGTCTCCCCTGTTTGCTGTACCATGAGGGCACATTTCTAGACTGGACACTCCATTATGAATGTAGTAACTAAGTGAATCCTTAAGCATGGTGTTCACAGTGTGGTCAGGCTTTGTTTTTGTTGTGAATTGTTTTAGGCTCTTTGATGTAAAACTTTGACTTCTGCTCACTGCTTTTTTTGGTTTTCAGTTTAATATCCTCAATGTCTATGTCTTTTGACACCATTTTAATGTAACTAAACTTCCTCAGCCCCTTTTTTAGTTTTTGTGATTCTTCCATCCACCACCTTACTCTTATTTCGTAATTCATTTTTGTTCTATTTCATCTAGGCTAAAGTTTTCCATATCATCCTGCAAAGGTACTGCTTTTGCTTTTTGCTTGTTGCAGCTTCATCTTATTACTTTATCTTAGTCCCGTGATGTTTGTGCTTGAATGTGTGTGTGTGTGTGTGCGC
The DNA here is from genome assembly GCF_040412425.1 of Macrobrachium rosenbergii. Lineage (NCBI taxonomy): Eukaryota > Metazoa > Arthropoda > Malacostraca > Decapoda > Palaemonidae > Macrobrachium > Macrobrachium rosenbergii. Next base: position 30,232,187 of record NC_089748.1, read on the forward strand.
CATGCCCATTATAGTTTTCCATGTCTTTTAGATATGGCCCACCTGGTACCGTTTCCTTCCTAGTAAGATGTTTGCAGTGACAAAATGTTTTTTGTTTCAATTTTCCTTTTTCATGTACATTTCTCTTGTTTAGTCTGTTTTTTAGATTTTCTCTGGTTATTAGTCTTTATGCCTGTAGCCTATCACTTCCAGGTCTCAGAATTAGTTTGATCCACCTCTTTGTATTCCAGTTTCCTTACATGATGATTATATAACTTATTTCCCCAGCTGTTAGTAACTTAACTGACACGTACCTGTCATTTGGGCTTTTTATATGAAAGAGTAGTTTGATACACTCTTGACACCACCCAAAAATGATTTTGTTTCACTCCACTAACATAGACAATTGTTTGTTTATCAACAGTCTCTCTCTCTCTCTCTCTCTCTCTCTCTCTCTCTCTCTCTCTCTCTCTCTCTCTCTCTCTCTCTCTCTCTCTCTCTCTCTCTCTCTCTCTCGTTTTCCCCATTCCATCATCATTCTTTCTGTTACATCTGTTACCAGCTTGCTAGAAATCCATCCTAGAGGAACCCACTAACGCCTGAGGCCACTTACCCACTTTATTTGGTGCACTTGTTTGCATCCAAAAATGTAACACTTAAGAACAAGCATCGATGGTCTGTTTCTCGTAATTTCAACAGAGTTTGTTTTGAGATGACCAGGTACTCTGGTACTTGTAGCAGATGTGTAGGAAATGATGCCAGGTAAGATTGAATTGCCTAAACTTCCTTTCCTGAATCAGTCAGCTGAATCTATCTCTCAGGGTATAGCTGAATCTTCTAATGTTTATTGCTGCTGGGATTTAGATTACCCTTTCAGAATTTAGTGTTGGAGGGTTATGCATGTGGGATTCATGCAGAAATTTACAAATTGTAGAAGATTGATTCTGAAAGCTACAGGCCGAGGTATGTCTATTCATAGATGTGGCCTCCTATTGTAGTACATATTGAGACTTGGTATGGTCTTATTGCCATTTGGTTCTGAAAGCTTCGAGGGGAGTATGTCTACTCATAGATGTGGCCTCCTATTGTAGTATTGAGACCCGGTAAAGGTCTTACTTGTCTGATTGCCATTTAATACTGAAGTACAAAACTTGGTCTTTCTGCTTGAATGAACAGTAAGGGCCTTTGTGAATAATTAAGGTTTTATGTCTGAGTTTTCGTTATGTTGAAATATCCCACATTAAATGGTCTGCAAACTCTCTCTCTCTCTCTCTCTCTCTCTCTCTCTCTCTCTCTCTCTCTCTCTCTCTCTCTCTCTCTCTCTCTCTCTCTCTCTCTCTCTCTCTCTCTCAGGTTCAGAGACTTGAAATAGGCCATACAAGACCACAGAATATGTCAACAAAATTACTCTATAGAAGGTATTAGTCAGTTTAAGTTGAACAACATCTGAGGAAGTATGGCAGAAGAAAGGGCAGAAAAGCTTATTGACAGTTTTTTATTAAGGCCAAAACAAAGCTTTTAAGAGTAACCGATTGTAGCACATAGACTAGGAACAAGTAAACCCTATAAAAAAATACCTCAAACTTACGAATGTAAATTAAAAGTTTTAAAGACACCACATAGAACTAATGAATATCGATAAAAGAACGTCCATTAAAATAAGTTAAAAAAAAAGTCTTTACCGTACTAGATGACGTCATCAAAGAACCCAGTGTAGTGTAAGAGCATGAGTGAACTCTGAATGAATTAAGAAAATGGTTAATGTAATAGTGCTACTTGATGACGTCATCAGACCACTGCCAATGAGAGGCGTAAAAACTGATAACGTCACATGTGACTTAATTGTGCCACTTAAAAACTAGTGACATCATAGATGACTTAAGCAAGAATGAACTGGTAAGGTCATAGGGTGTTACGTAATTGTACCGCATTGAAAACAGTAACGTAAGCGTATAAGTAAGGCAAGTGGTGACGTCATAGGTGTAATTGTACGAGTTATGACGTCATGGCGTGTAACGTGCTATTTTTGATACTCTTAAAGACGTCATAGGTGACAATCATCAATGTATAAGCAAACGATGTAGAATATAGAGGAAATAAAAACTATAAGTTAACCGGACAGTCTTTTATTTAAATCCAAAAAATATTTATTTCATATATAGGGAAGGTTACTCTTGATAATCAAAAGAAACTTCAATATTTTTTTTTTTACCCCTTAGAGCCAACACTGCAATGCCCCGAAGAAGGGAATGCCCCCCGGCAGGAGGTATACAGCCAGTCGGTTACCAACTTTGAAGCCGACCCAAAGGGTTTAGGTTTTCTAAGCCGACAGCTGATTGGCTGAGATGGGCAAAGCCTTCTACAGACTTCCCTTGTGCATTCCCAGATGTATATTTCTCTATGCCACAAATGAGGGATGTTATAGACCCTTTCAAATGTCAAAGAGAACTCGAGTACAGAAATTCCAAAATGGGCGTGGTCAAGTTACCACTGACACAAGCCTTAACTTACGTTCAGCTCTTAAGGCTGTGATTTCGTACTTAGCAAATGCTTGCTTGCCATAGTGTGTCCAATGAAACATGGCGTGAAGAACCCATAGACTTTTACCACCAGACTTTCGTGTAGAAGCATGATTGCCAAAAATATTCAATGTTCAGTTCCTCTATGGACAACTTAGCAAGATATCTACGGGTGTGAACATACATTCTGACATTCTGCTTCCCGTTTTCATTGAGAGTGTTTCTCTAACATCATCTTAACTAGAAAATGTCTCTCTTAGTCAACCTCATAGAAAACCGAGCAGGAGCACTAAGCCGAAGACACTTCATATCTATCTATCCAGAACGTAGGAGCCATCTGACACTGACTTTGTACCTGACAGAATCTTGACTTAGAGCTATAGAGGCTACTTATAATCATTAATTGTTACGGTTATTTTATCCTTAGAGATATTTATATAGAAAATTGACTTCTCTCTCCTCAAGGCACAGTTGACTAAAATAGCTTAGTACATTTGAAAGGCCCCACACAACCTGTTAGCCTGACAAATTCCACCATCCTGACGTCGAATTTGATATCAAAATGCCAATACCGGTGGAAAAATTGGATTTTTGTCGCGTTCATAACGGTGTTACAAACATAAGACTTCAATTTTGCCATGAATATTGCCATTTTGATATCAAATCTGGCAAAATGCTGAAAAAAGTCAGAACAAAAGCTCCTGCGACACCACCATCCGATGTAGAAATACTCTATAAGAATTACTTCAGAGTCTTAGATTATTCTTCGAATTATTCACATTTCACTCGAGTGTTTTGTCATTAGATTTCGTTCCGTCAAATACATTTGCCTGGCTAACTTGACTCACGTAACAATTACTCGAAAAAAACACCAAGCTCCACAATTAGAGGGTTGGTTTTGGACGAGGGAAATAAGTGAAAGATTTCAAGTTTGACAGAACTCGTAAAATAGACATTTTTATACAGAGGTCTGGTTAAACAAATCATTTATAACTAACTAACTAAAGTTACGTACACGCTCAGTTACTAACTTTATCGTATATTTACAGCAACTTTTGATCGTTAGTTTGTCTTATAACAAAATTTAACGTGTTTGCTTATATATTAAAATTTCAGTTGGATTTTTTATCATTTTAATTGCGTTTTTTCTCAGGCTTGGTCTGTTAATGCTACATGCACCAAAATATTTACTTAATCAGAGCTAAATTTTTGCGAGACTTTAAATTCACTTAATTCAAAACTTAAAAGTTACATGCTTAATTTGGTGCTATTTTCGTAAACAGCAAGTATGGAATATTTATTTACATTCTTAGATATTGATTTACATTCTCAGATGTCTTTCTGAACAAGAGAATTACAGGAATTTCACAAATAAACCAAACAAAAACTAATTAACTTTATTTTATTCCAGATCACAAGTCATCCTCCAGTCTTTTGTTACAACAAAAGCAATTATTTATACCATGACACATACAGACCCTCCAAAAGCAGACAAGTGACCCAAACCCCTTCAGGTGGAACAAATGCGCCTTGAGGCACCCCGGCCCTTCCCCAGAAAAACCACTTCGTCTTATAGGCCTAATGACACCATTCAATGTAAGTGATTGAGTCAGGTAAATGGTCAGAGACGTGCAAAGCTAATGTCCTCCTGCCCCGCTCTTCCTCCCCAGCAGGACAGCAGGTCGGACTAACGTCAGCCTTCACCGTACACGTGGACCACCAGGCCAGTTTAGGTTCTGTGTGATACGTCTTACAAAAATCCATCCCATTGCCAGGTAATTGGGCGGAAATGTCCAGGACTTGATTGGAACATTCCTTCGGGTGTTTTTGAAGTCTCAAATTTCTCAGCTTCTAGTTTTTACAAGTTTTTGAAAAGCAGTTTTGCACTGATCACCCAAATAGGGACTGCAAGATTAAGAATAGTTTTGTATTTCTCACCACCTACAAGACTATGAAGATTCCTGTTTGTTTAATTTATCAGAATAGGGCTACGTATTAAGATTGCTGTTTAATACTGAACAAGAAAACCACAATTTCTTGTTACTCACTAGAACTGGCCCAAACACTAAAATTACTGTTTCACATACTCACGAGAACAAGGCTACAAGACACCAAAAACTACAAGTTTGCACTAATCCACCAGTATGGGGCCATAGAATGATGAAAACTGCCTTTTGAAATGAGTATTGGCCACGAAAAACTTCGTGGAAGAGTACTGCTTTCAATTTAGACATCATACCTCAAGACTTGCCTTTAAAATGCTAATGCTAAGCTACTGACAAACCAAGTTTCAGTGATCATTTTCTTGGTACTCTAAATCATGGCCATTTGTCTTATCTCTTCGATGTCAATGGCACACTTCTTATAGACCTTTATAATACAACAAACAAAGCTTTTCTTGGAAAACAAACTCACAGAAATACCTCCTCAGCAAAGAACTAGTAAAATGAAATTTTTTTTAGGGGTAGAAACTTTTAAACTAACAGATTTTCCATCTATAATTCAGACTGATAATTTTCAGGCAAAACAAAAACCCCACTGAATCAACAGACTTTCCTCACAAAAGCTTCATCTAAACTAATACACTTTCTAGGTAACAAACTCTCAAACTGGTACACTTTCTATGCAAAATACTATCCCAAATTGACACACTTTCCAGGCACAAAGCTTCCCCTAAGCGACCCAGTTTCCAGGCGAAAAACTCTAAAGAACAAACACAATAGCAAATAAGAAATAAAGCACTTCTTACTAACATACTTTCTGGGAAAAAACTCTCCCAGACACTTTTCAGCTAAAACCTCCAATGAACTGACACCTTTTGTGCAAAAATCTCTTACAGAGATACACACTTTTTGGACAAAACTTTAAGCATAAAACTCACTAGATATGTAGCACTTTAGGCCAATAGCTCATGAATCATAAGAGGCATTTGAAGCTAATAACTCATGAATCCTAAGAAGCACTTTTAAGCAAATATCTCATGAATCCTAAGAGGCACTTTAAACCAATAACTCATGAATCCTAAGAGGCACTTTAAACCAATAACTCATGAATCCTAAGAAGCGTTTTAAGCCAATAATTCATGAATCTTAAGAATAACTCCCAGACTAATACACTTTCTAATCCCAAACTAGAAGAATTATTAGCTGAAAAAATCACAAGCCAACAAACTTTTCCGCCAAAAAACACAAAGAAGTGACTTTTTAGCCAAAAATACATCTAACATACTTCCTGGCGAAATGAATCACAAAACTAATGAATTTTCTAGCCATAAAAAATTGCAAACAAACAGACTCTTTAGTAAAAAATATCCAAAAAGAGACTTGCTAACTAAAAAATAAAAATGCGATTTAACAAGAATTCTGAAGCCAAAAAGACACAGACGGACAAAAACAGTTTTTAGCAAGAATAGCAACTAAAAGACTACCAAATGAAATTCACAGACTAACAGGTTTCTTAGCAGAAACAAAATCAGACTTCTCGAAAGCCTAAATACCAAAGCTAGCAAACTCCGGGAAGGCAAACCCAATATATTAAAACTCCCCCTAAAGGCAAAACAACCACAAAGCAACATCCTACATGAAAGTAAAAGCAACACAAAAAAAATCCCCTAAAGGCAAAACAACAGATTACATGAACGTAAAAGCTGCACAAAAAAACTTCCACTAAAAGCAAAACAACCACAAAGCAACAGACTTCATGAAAGTAAAAGCAACACAAAAAAACTCCCCTAAAGGCAAAACAACCACAAAGCAACAGACTACATGAAAGTAAAAGCAACATAAAACAAACTTCTCCTAAAGACAAAACAACCACAAAGCAACAGCCTACATGAAAGTAAAAGCAACAAAAAAAAGTTCCCTAAAAGCAAAACAACCACAAAGCAACAGATTACATGAAAGTAAAAACTGCACAAAAAACTTCCACTAAAAGCAAAACAACCACAAAGCAACAGACTTCATGAAAGTAAAAGCAACACAAAAAACTTCCCCAAAAGGCAAAACAACCACAAAGCAACAGACTACATGAAAGTAAAAGCAACACAAGAAAACTTCTGAAGGAAAAACAACCACAAAGCAACAGACTACATGAAAGTAAAAGCAACATAAAAAAAACTTCTGAAGGAAAAACAACCACAAAGCAGCAGACTACATGAAAGTAAAGTTAACACACAAAAACTCCCCCTAAAAGCAAAACAACCACAAAGCAACAGACTATATGAAAGTAAAGGCAACACAAAAAAGTTCCCAACTTCCCCTAAGGCAAAGCAACAGACTACGCAAAAGCAACACAAAAAACTTCCCCTAAGGCAGAACAACCACAAAGCAACAGACTACATGAAAATAAAAGCAACACACAGACACTGTACAAGAAAATATGTCACAAATTTTCTAAACCTATTACAACCCAATACATTTCTTGAATCCAAAACCATAGCAAGCAGACTTTCTGAAAGAAAACTGCCATGAAGAATCAAATTTTCTCAGAGAAAGTTTCACAGATTAAGAGACTTCTTAAAAGTAAAGGGACTTTCTAAAGTAAAAGTATCACACAATAACAGACTTCCTAAAAGCAAGAGTGTCACAACAAAGTTCCTGAAAGAAAAATAAAAAAATAAAAAATTCCCAAAAGTCTCAAGCAGTGAAATGTGAAAGAACCAACGACTAACACACTCTTAAAAACCAAGAAATGTGAAAGTACCACAGACTTTCTGAAAACAACACCATCATAAACTAACAAACTTTCTAGAACCAAATCTAGCAAGAGCAAAGACTTCCTGAATCCCAGCTGATATTAAACCAATTTTTTCTGAAACCTGGATTTGTTTCAAACACCAGCAAACATATCGAGTACTTTAAACTTTGTATCTCATACTCAGGTACTTCTAATGATGATGAATCCTGATTCTACCGTCGTGCACCAGCAAGACAGACCAAAATTATCACAAGCAATGCTTGGAGCCCTATTTACTACACAGTAAAGTACGCGAATTAAATCTCAGAATAGATATCACATAATCAGCTGTTTAGGACTAATACTCACATTGAATTCGATGCTCCAATGTCATGAATTCATTTCTGAACACTGAAATCCACTATCAATTTATGAATATTATAAACAACTGTCATTAACTGATTTCTGAATACTAGATTTCAATGTCACGAAAAATTTTGCAAAATACCAGATCCACTGTCTTCTACAAATAAATGAGTACCAAAAAACTTTGTCATCACCTGACACCCGAATATCAAGTCCATTGTCACCAAGCAACAGCTGAAGACCAGATAATCACTGATAAACATTTCCAAAATGCCCAACACTACAGTCACAAACTAATCCTGTAAGCATTCCAAACTCCGCGGTCATGAACCAAACTGTCTTAGTCCCAAAGTAGACCATCACAGAAGAGTACTTCAATAATCTCTATCACAAGGCAATACTGACCAAATGGAAAATTCCATCACGATCTCTTTTTAAAAGTCACAAGCTATGAAGTATCAAGCTTTCCTGCGAAGCAAAGATTACTATCATGAACTAAGAGCACATTAATCACAACCTCTTATCATTTACGAACTTCAACCTTTAGCTTCTCTTTCACAAAACTCTACCATCGTCAACTAAAACCACGAATTCTGAAGCATCACGAACAAAGACTTGATTGAAACAAACCACCATCATAAAAATACTTATTTAGTCCAATATTACAAGTATTGTCAGCTTCGACCTTCAGTCTCAAACTTCAAAAACCTCTATACCAGTGGTTCTCAACCTTTTTATTACCACGCCCCCTCTAAGAGCTGGTCCTTCCCTCCACGCCCCCCTTGCATCTATGAGTAAAATTCCCTCCCAGATTTAAGGGAAAAAAAAAAAAAAAAAAAGAGAAAAAGAAGGAGTTTCGAGGGACAGGGAGGGAGGTAAATAATTACAAAATAATGGTAAGTCTAGCGAGTCTAACTAGAGTGGTAGACTATAGGAAACTAACGTTATAAGGCAATACGGATGCATATTTTTAATAAACTTCTGAATATTAGTTCCTCACTCTTGTTAAGAAAATAACGAATTTAATTCTAGAATTTTTAAATTTTCCCTAGGCCTCGCGCCTCCCCTGGAAACTGCTGACGCCCCCCAGGTTGAGAACCACTGCTCTATACAAATCCAATGACGTCTTGAAAGGTAAAGTGCACATAATGTAAAAAACCAGGAAAATTTCCAACTTACATTAAGTTATACAAGATCAGGTATGTCAGCTGTTGAAATCAGTTAACACTATAACACAGTGGTACTGCCAAGACAATTTTGAAACAATGAAATAGCTATACCTGTTGTACATCTAAACATCCACAAAAACAAATCAGACATTCTCTCAACAACAGAATGCCCCACAACACCACCAGTCCTGCATAACCTTACATCAGGGGCATGCTTCTCCAATACTGTGAGCCAACACACAGCTCAGTAAGCCAATACAATGACTCCATTTTTTGAAACCCTCAAGAGGAAACCCGTGAACACCTGAAGCCAATTAACAACATTTAAGGGTTTCTGTAAGTTCTGTAAGAAATTGCATCTAGCTTCTCCATAGCATCTGATTCATCTAAATCTTACCAAGCTTTACACTGGTATACTTTTACATCAATAAAGCCCACCACTGGAAAGGTAACCTAAAATTGAGGACAGTTTCTACATCATTAAACAACAGGGAAAGCCATTAAACAACAGGGAAAGCCATTATTCAAAAATTCATTTTCTGAAATCATTCAAGTCTCAAAATCCCAGCATGCTTTTAGTAAGGTATTTGAAGACATTTTAACCAACTTCTCCACTGAATGAAAGGACACATTATTACACATTACTCTTGTCAAGCCTAATTTATGTCAATTTTTAGGTTAAGCATTATCAAAAGTCCTCCTAATTAAGAAACACCCAGTTTTTCCTAATTCCTGACGATACTATGAACTTTGTAAGGTTTCTCAACAGACTTCTAAAAATGGCCATCGTGGTTATTTATCCCTTCTTTATTTCAAGTACACGAATGAATGTCAGGCCTAAGACGGAGAAGGTGTTTGGGCCCCAAGCTGGTACCCCCTTTTGGAAGGACGGCATGTGTCCGAAATATAATTAAGAAGTTTCGTCATAGACTTGACCGACAGGATGACTTTTAACTTTCCAAATGTCCTGATAAGACTTACTTTAAGGCTTTACAAATGATTTAAAATATTGCATGTTTTAAGACATCTGGAGGATATAAATGATATTAAATACTTAAAAGGCAATCTTGTGAAACATTGTCATGTAAGCTACAGTAGAAAATCAGTGTTTGATACAATCAGTTCAATACAAAATCAGCAAAACTGAAAAATTCTGCCCAAGAAAATAAGCATTCTAATCTTAGTAAATAGTAAATGATGCTTTAGAAGTAAATAACTGCCGATTTTACATCATCAAACCTAAATGAACTTCGCCAGGAAAATCATTTGAACAACCGAGTCTAATAATTAACTTACAAGTAAAATGTGATAATTCAAAATAAAAATTTCCAGGAAATGAGGATTTTCTTGGAAAATAATCCAAAATTTTGAAGCCATACATATCGACTAATTTTACATCGAATTATACGAAGCAATGTTAGTCAACTATCCACAAAGAGTAAGTCAATTTTA
>NC_089748.1:30247345-30272345 GCF_040412425.1 Macrobrachium rosenbergii
TGCTGATGTTAAAAGTGATAAGAAATTCGCATTTAAAACCTAAGTATCCTAAAAATGGTTGAACTGGTAGTCATTTTAAGCTAGTAAGAGATTAAAACAAAACTGTCCCGATATGTACTTAAGTATTAGACGCATTCGACTTATGAATCTCACGCAGAAACGACTCTGCATCAAGTATATTGAGGCACATTATGGACACTGTTGATCTGATCAAAAAAACTGGGATCTTTCTTAGATAGTGACCCCCAGAAAAGTTCGGGGTCGTTATCTAGGACTAATATTTCTTTGGAGTCATTATCTTTATTTTACCTACAGTCTATTGCTCATGTTTTTACGGTAATCCCCAACGGGCTTGTACTAAACAAGTCGCAAAGGTGGATACAAACCGGGCTAAAACCCTTGGGGGTCACTATCTGGGAAAGATCCGAAAATTAAGCTAAGAATTTATAGAGCGAAACGCGGAGCTTTCTTATAGCTGAAGAGGAAGGGTCAAGTGGACAATAAACTGTCATGAAATACAGTAACTATGATATGAAAACCATTAGAAGTCGTAGCAACGAAAACTAAGCAACTTTAGACCACATGAGCGACATTTTAGCTGTCATTAAACTTATAACAATGATGAAATAAATCCTTGGAAAGGTAATATCAAACTGATATGAGTTTCAGGTATAAAATAAGCCTACGCATCTCAAAATAATAACTGAGCTACCAGATGGGTAATATTTAATGAACATGGAAATTATATATAACGAAATAGTAAAAAAAAAAAATCAGGCTCAGATAGTAAACTGTACTATGTAGCATGCATCACAGTGAACTTTCCCATATAAAAGCCACTTACGTCTCCAATTCAGTTATTACCAGATTCAAAGCTGAAGTCATCCCATTTCTGGGTCAACAGACACTCATAATACTATAGATTTAACCCTTCATACTTTTAATAAGAAAAATATGATGCTTCTATGTAAATGAGGCCATTTTTTCTGCACTCTGGCACACAGACACAGTTGAAAAACGAAAGAGTGGTCGCTTCTTGAATCTTCGTTCTTCTTTCATGGCAGGTACCCGTGGAATTTCAAGGCGAAGCTGGACTCTATTCGAACTTGTTCCATGTATTCTTGCAAGTTGCATGCACTTGCCTGAAGAGATGAGGAAGAAGTTAATGACATCACGTCACACTGAGACTTTTTGGCTGACAAGATATTCAGATGAAAAATCATTCATTATAACCAGGCACCAAGCGTAGTGCAACTAGGCCCCTTTTACTAAAGGAGCAAAGAATTTTGTAGTTTTTTATCAATGACATCTCAGTTAAATGAAATTTAATTTGGCCACAGCTAAAATATATATAACTTTAAAACTGGATTGAGGTGCAAATTTCACAAAAAAAAAATGAAAGGCTTCTTAGTGTAAACTTCAATTTGCAAATCAAAGTAAAATGTTCCATATCTTTAGCTGTATTATTATTATTATTATTATTATTATTATTATTATTATTATTATTATTATTATTATTATTATTATCATTATTATTACTGCTACGAAATTCACAATATCGCGATAAACGTATGTAATAAAAATCCACATTATATATTGTATTGATATGCATATTAATAAAATTTATTTATATAATTGTGGATATTATTATTATTATTATTATTATTATTATTATTATTATTATTATTATTATTATTATTATTATTATTATTTGGGCCTGGCTCTAACATTTATAAGACTATTTCAACATTTCCGCGTAATCTTGTAAGATTTTTCAGCACCAAAGATGCTCCACCTCTCTCTAATTTGTCTTAGATCATCCAAGTACTCCCCTGGTTGGCTCAGGTACTTTCAGAAAAGAACCAGTTACTGCTCTCTCTACTGACTTTCTAACGGTACTCGTCAAAAGCCAAACCATTCTATTAATTACAACACAACTGACCCATAATACCTAGGGGTAGCAGAGAAAATGAAACTAGTCTTAAAAGACTTCACAATTTCAAAATACCAAGATTTTTTGATACAAAAGTTATGAAGCCTACCAAGATCTACTACCCTAGCTCATTGTAGTTAAAGTTTCTTTAACAAAGTTATTAAACTTTATAAGAATATTATAAGAATAGAGTTATTGGCACTGACAGTCCACAACCTTCAGTTTCACTTTTAATCTCATTATTTCTTCATTCTGCCCTAGGCCTAGGTCCAATACTTTAAAATTCATCATTTTGGGTTTTTATTAAAAAACTTCCAAATTCATAGTCTCGACTCCATCTGAACAACCATTTTTATCCCGCCCAAATCATACATTTCCCCAAAGAAGCACATTTCATGTGTATCACACACCTACCTTTCTGAATGTTATACAACTTCTTTGGAACATTTCTTCAAAATTATTCAATTACCCCCTTCAAGAACACGCTATCTGTGGATAACCTGAAGGAATGAGAAAGGCATTAGTTAAATTATGGAAAATTAAGGTCTTTTGAAAAAAGTGCCTTCAATATTGAGTAAAAAAGGTCTTGTACATTAAAGACAGTGCAGATATAATGTGGTCCTGACACTTAATTCAATAACAAATACCCTGGACATCATAGGTAGTCTAAGAATGTATCTTGACTTAATTCTAAACCAATGCTCGACAGGTCAAAAGTTGTTCAGTAATATTCTGGTCACAACTCTTTGATACAGTAAATATGCACTCAAAATCAAAGGCAATTCAAATGTAATAATATTCCTTAATCTTAATTCACTGGAAATGGCCTTCACATCAAAAGTAGCCCAGTAATAATGTGGTCCTTTCTCTTAATTCTGCACAAATGCCCTGCACGTTAGAGGTATAGGTCTGTGATGACATGGGCCTGTCTTTTAATACTCTGAAAATGCGAAGTGAAGTCTCATAGAGCTAAAACGCAAGGAAAAAATTTCTCTGATAAAGCTCGAACATATCTTTGGTGACAGTATTTACCGAGCTGTGCAGTGTAGCTGAAACCCTAATACTGGCGAAACTACAGATAGGAAAACGAAGTTTTAACATTTTTTGTTTAGAAATGAGGTTGCAGTCAATACTGTCAAAAGACTTTTGCTTTCCGGATTTATGTATGAAAATGTTTCAAGAGATACAAATGATTTCTTCAGGACATCTTTTAACCAATCAATATTTTCAAGTAACAAATGCAAACATATCTCATACCTGTGACCCTGGGCCGCAGATACTTTGAACCTGTGAGCTTTTATATCTAGCCATTTTAGAAATCAAGTAGGCCATATGAGTATGACCCACTTGGGATATTTTTGGGTCGCGAATAGCCTTCCATACAGTTTATATTGTCAAAGTTGACAGAGGAGCTTTTGTTATTTTATATATAAAAAAAATACAGTACATCAAATATTTCTGGCAACTTTCAGTTTTGAGTGATTAATAATTAACATATGAAATTTAGGCTAAAAAGCCAAGCACTGGGGCACTTTAGACCATCCAGAGCTTAAGGCAGTAAAAAGAGGGAGTTGGCGTGGCTGGACAGCAAGATAAAGATCCAGAAAATAAAGTAGATGAAATACAAAGAACTAACGGTGGAAACTTAGACAAAACCCTACAGTTGCACTGAGAAGAAACAGTCAGAGGTGTTGGACAGCAAGATTGGAGAAAGGAAGTGGGAGCGAGTTAAAGTAAAATCCTAAAAAGTGGGTGCAGCTAGAGGCCGAAGGGACGCTGCAAATAACCTTTAGTAATGTCTACAGTGCACCACGTAAAGTGCCACCTATGGGGGCTTTCGATTTTGGGAATAAGGTCGAAAATTATCCCCAGTCCAGGAAAGTAAGTCATAAGCTGTGTATCAAGTTACCTGGATAGCATACTGGATATCAGATAGATAGAACATACAATTTAGGCCAAAGGCCAAGCGTTGGGACCTAAGAGGTCATTCAGTGCTAACAGGAAAATTGAGAGAGAGAGAGGTTTGAAAGGTGTAACAGGAGGAAAGCCTTGCCGTTGCACTATGGAACAATTGTTAGGAGAGGGTGTAAAGTAATGTATGGAAGGAAGAATATGAATGAGGTACAATAAAAGGGATGAAAGGGGTTGTAGCTAGAAGCCGAAGGGGCGCTGCAAAGAACCTTAAGTAATGCTTGCAGTGCACCGCAAGTAGTACACAGACGACACTACTCTCTTACGGGGGTTGGAAACTAAACCAAGAATAATTATTGTTGAAATCATAAAAATCTAGTAAATACTGAAGATTAACATTATACACTATATCAGAACTGGCATAGATTCTCACATAATCTAGCGATGGTTACTGTGACTTAAAGGTTTGAGCCTTTTCAGTTACAGCACTAATATTAACATTCTCCAAAGGTATTTTAATTTTTTCACTAGAATCACATTTTACTCATATGAATGATATACAACAAAAACTGTTCATTTAACAACGAATTACACAAATTAAATCCATCCATGTACTAAGATTTCGGTGCAAAACATTAAGAATACTCACATTCACATAAAGGTGACAACTAATTTTATCGCAACTGAACACGAATCCAGTACCTTAGAAAACTACAAGAATATTATCCTACATATCGTCAAGGTATTACAGAACTAAATACTCTTAGTTTTGTAGACAACATTTCCCTCTACAGAGCTCGATCTGACTTCCCGAGAATCTTCAGCTACAAAGTGTAGGCTACTTTAAATTTAAGCATAGTTTGTAGACATCATTTTCTGCGTCTTATTTTACACACGTCATTATTTTCGTTTTAAATTCAGTTACTTCTTGATGCTGTAAATGTTTTACTAGCTCACTTGACCAAAGACTACAGCACATTAGCAAGTTCAAAATATTTCTAAAATCCACATAGGTTGCTTTTGTAGAGGAGGCTATGATCTATTGTGCAACAGACGTTTGCAATATTAATTGGTGTTCGTAAAAAAAACGTGTTGTATACTGTAAAAAAATCAGCTTAAATTAGTTATTTAAAGATAGAGAGTTGTACATTTACAATTTGATCAATGTCTTACCTTAGTAGGCCCAAGATCCAGGTGACAAACTGGGTTTAGTCCACTAGAGTTTACATTTCCTTCAGTTCCTCATTTTGACCCGTTTTCTTTGAGGCCTCAGCCTAAAAGGAAAATAATTTGATCGGGAACTGGTCTAAAGCTGTTTGGCAACGTTTTCCAGTTAAACTAAAAACCACTACCACGGCCTGGTAGTGGTTTCCGCCATTTTTTAGGCCTTTTGTTTGTGTTTAAGTCTACTGCTCATGTTTATGATATTTGTCGTCATTTTATTATGTTTTTACGTTCATCCCAAGTACCCAGCGCCTATTTTACACGTAAACTGGTGGTAGTTATCTTCTTTTTACCATTTTTCTTGTACACATCAAGTTGTATTTCAAGCTTATGAACTTTCAAATGATACAATAAAATCATTGTAAACTATCTATAAAGCTTCAATATCATTTTATATACCTGTTACACCGTTTTAAAAATGCATAGGCCTATACAGCTCAAACATGGCTTGTAAGTTGTACAAAATTGCTGCAAGGTATTATTTACTTCAAAACATAATTCTCTAATCGTACTAGGAAAAGCTAATTCAAGCTAATTCCCCTATGTCTAGTGAATTATTGCAGTTGATTTTTTTTGTCACACTGGCTTGTACATGTACCCAGATCAGACAGATGACCGTAACTTCATATTGAAACAGCGATATAAACTTTTTTTTACAGCGGTATCCTTCAGTTTTATTTGGGCATTTTCTGCATCTGATGCAATATCAAAATTTCTCCCCTTGTATAAAGTGTCTCGACTGAGAAGAAAGCCGTCTTCTGCACTTCATTATTTCTGTAAAACTGTCCAGTCTGAGATGAGATTATGTTCTGGAACTCACGACACTTGGGAAGGCAAATTTTGGATTCCTTTGACAAAATGACCGAGTACCTTCAACTGGGAAATACCCAATCATTTCATAAATGAAACAACTCTGTGCTTCAGCAACTGATATACAGTTATTATGTACCCTTTGAACAAGACACACCCAAAGTCAAATGCCCAATGTCTCAATTTCTTATGGATAGACCTGCATTCTTTTAATTATCTTCAAAGCCCACCTTCCTCTCAGCCCTTTCAGAAACCCTGTGAGCTTGAATATTTGTGTTGCACGGTAAATAACACCTTTAAAATGATTGTTGTTCTGTTGGTACCACTCAGGGTTTACTGTAGTTTTTTAATTCTTTACTTATGTGTTCATATTCGTAGAACAAATAGGAACTCAAAGCGTTACACTCTATCTAAACAAAATCTCCTAAAAGCTTAAACGGGAATTCACATTCCTAAATACTTAAGCACTCACCAGATATAATCCTGGTTTCGATGGCATAACCCAGTAGTGAGGTTTCTCCCTTCCATTTTGGTTAAGGCAGTCCCTCTTGTCAGTCTTCATCTGTTTCATCAAGCAGGTCTTCTCGCCATTTTCGTGTGTTGTTTTCTTGAAAAAACTAATTCTCTTGTGCCATAACACTCTTGATATGTCTATGTTTTCACATCTCCTTCGTTAATACAGCAACTTCTGGTTCCAAAATTCTCACTCCTCCGTAATCCCTGTGTACACATACTTGAAAGCAATTTACTGAAGGTGGATTCATAAATTTGTGTCTAAATGTCTTGCTTTATATCATCTACTTGCCTCGGGAGATTAAATGCTCTTATATCTACCATGTTGAGGCCGACTGATAATTTCTTCACTTTCTGGACGATTTGGAACGGGGGCGTGTCTCCCAGAGTGGGTTATATACAGTAGTTGCCAGCCAGCCAAGTCTTGGCAGAAGATAGTTCGGCCACTGTGGGTGTCTGCACCTGACAGTAATATCTTGGTCGAGTATATTATCAGCAGGGTAGCTTTTCCATAGTAGCCTACTTGCAGTGGGCACACCTGATTTCTATGTTCATTTATACGTGATTACAATGATAATTCTCCAAATCACTTTTCTAGGAATAATTTTCTTTTATATGAACGTCGTTGCCTTTATCATAATTAAGATATTCACTGTTCCAGTCTTTTGTTTTTCGTTCAGCACAAGTAATTTTGGTTACTGTCTTCACCCCCTAAATTTTTCAAGCTTGTAGTATTCATGTTCTTTGAAATTTCATGTGGTAAATAGTCTTCTGTCTGCCCTATTCGTCATGAGAATAGCACTGAACCCGTGAGGCCATTCAGATCTGAAACGGACATTGAGAAAAAAAGGTTTGACAGGTGTAACAGGAGGAAAACCTGGCAGTTGCCCTATTAAAAAATTGTTAGGAGAGGGTGGAAAGTAAGATGGACGAAACATAATACGAACGCAGGCACAGTAAAAAGGAATAAAAGGGGTTGTAGTTAGGAGCCTACAGTGCACCGCATGAAGTACACTGACGGCACAATCCCTTACTGGGTTGAACCTACAAAGGAAAATCTCTATAGAAAACAAAACTTATTTGAATATGAAATAACGAATTATAGTTTAAACCTTCCCTTAATGACTTGATTATTATGATATAATTTCCCTATGTACTTCATGATCTGTTATTACATTTTACAACCTAACCCCTTTATTACACAGCTGTTAGTAAAGATCGTTTATTGTTTAAACAATCTTATTCCATAATCTATTATTCTTTTCACTTTTTTCTGTGTTATCTTTGCTTTGAACTCGTACTGTGTTGTATATATTCAGCAAACTTGACTTTTTGAGTGCAGCGTTGTCAAACACTTTATCTAAAGGGTGTATTACTGTAGTGCTACGCAGAAACTTGTTACTAAAAGGTCTGAAAAAGTTTAGATTCTTACTAATTGTACTTATGGGTAGCATAGCCGTTTCTAGTTCTATGACAAAACACGGCCGTAATGCAAGCAGAAGTCCATACTGTATATTGCATTTTTGCATGCATTTTATCCAGAATTGAACTAATAAAAATAAAAATATAAAACCAAAAGTAAAAATGGAAAAAAATTCAACAATAAACATAGGCTATTGCATTCATTCATTCATAATTAGTCATTAGATCCACAAATCAAATATTCCGCCTTATAGCTTTCATTCGACTACTCTGAGAAAAGTAGCATTTAGATTAAATGTTTAAAAATCAAAGAAACTATTACCACCTAATCCAAGAAAGCCTGGAGGATTCATGCAAGAGATCACTGTGCACTGTCTCTTGAGTTCTATCATTGACACATGATCATCCAATTTAGTAGAACTAGATCAGAGTACCAAAAATGTTTGTTTGTACATCGCTACTTTCTGATACAGTGCACATTAATCCTTATGCTTCTTTAGCATTCACTCGGTAAAAAAAAATATAATATACACTTCCTTACCATTCACGAGTACCTGGCCTCGATGGTGTTAAAAACTCAAGACTTGAAGCTGCTTTGTCGTGGACCAGTCGTTACCAGTCAGGCAAAACGCCCAGAGACCTAAGAAACAAAAGATTCATTATTAGCTAAGATAGTTGTATTTAACCCTAACCCTAGCAAAGGGACCAGACTAGTGTAATATTTTGGGGGCTAAAAATCTCGATAAATAATGCAAGAAGTCTATGCAGTGAATTAACAGACCTAGACCAAATAGGCCTATCATTAATGGGGCACTCAGGAACACTACGATGCCTTATGGTGTACTTAGCTAAAGTTTTCCTCACCCTCTTTAGAACTCAGCTCAGTTGTTTTATCTCTTAGAGGCAGAGAGTAATCTACCTATATGTGCTTGCTGCCTTTGGAAGAAGAGTTAGGTTAGCTGGGTGTACAGCAGAGTTCACGTGCAAAGCTTAGATAGCACATAATGAAGTAACGAAGTCGGATTAGTTCATGAAGAAATAACATTGAAAAGAAAATCATTGAAATTTGCTGACAGCTGTGTAATGAGAAGGGTTGGGAGGGGGGGGGAGGTATATTCCCTTGAATCAATCTCTATGACGCGGGAGAGCACAAGGTCTATTTGATGTTGGGAATCTTTTGGTAATTAAGGTCTAATCCACCTCTGGTTTATCAGGCAACGAATGCCAGAAATGACACCTTAAAGAGTTACAGCAGTTCATTACCTCCGTAAACCAGGGCAGCTTCTTTTAAGTCTACATTATACATGAGTACTTCTCTATGTTGATAGACAGGTACTGTGAACAAACCAGATGCAGAGGCTATGAATAGCTATGTCATGCATATTCAAGACGACAAACCTGACATGCAATATTAAAAAAAAAATCAGATGAATGGAATGGAATATTGCTCTGTGCAAATTTTAAGTGGCGTCGACTGTTCTTACAGAGTCGATACACCATTTTTATAGAGCTATATACTCAAGAAATAACTTTAAACAATGCAGTTCCTGGTCTTAGTCACGTTTGTATGATTTTAACATGACACCTCCAGTGATAATTTCACACTTCAGTCCCTGGAAAATTTTACTGACCTATCCTTAAAGTTCATACTTTTACTTAACTTCATATAAAACTAGTAACGTCAGATCTTAAGGCAAAAATAGCCTATGCACTGTTTTACTAAATGTTGATATTTTTGCACTCGATCCACTTCTGAGTTATCGACAGATGTATTTTTTTTTTTCTGTAAAAGAAAACTATGGTGCAGGCTTTGACTGTCCGTCCTAACTTTTTCTGTCCAGCCCTCAGATCTTAAAAACTACTGAGGCTAGAAGTCTGCAAATTAGTATGTTGATCTTCCACGCTCCAATCATCAAACATACCAAATTGCAGCCCTCTAGCCTCGGTAGTTTTTATTTTATTTAAGGTTAAAGTTAGCCAGAATCGTATTTCTGGCAATGCTATAGGACAGGCCACTACCGGGGCGTGGCTGAAAGCTTTGTGGGCCGTGGGTCATACAGAAAAATCGATTGCGCCGGAGAAACTTCGACGCCTTTTTTACTTGTTTGAAGATGATCTAACGTGATAAAAAGATGAACTTACCAATTTCAGTGGCCGACTCCTGCCCCATCGTGAAGGTTGACTTGCTCTCCACCTCCACACCAGTTTTCCTGGTTACTGGGGTTCCTGGTTCCTGGTTCCTGGATCCTCCTCCTTCCCCCTCGATGTTTAAGCCGCTTCAGTACATCCATATAAGTCAATTTGATACAACCCAGTTCGTTTCCACACAAACAAACTAAAAAGTGATTTCTTAAAACATTTACGATTTTTGTTAATCAATTGCCACATTTACGTTATACTTATAAGCACTCGTCCGGTACACACACAAATATTTACCTCCAACCAAATTTAAGTTTACGTAATTCGGATATCAAGTACGTTTCACAAATAAACTAGACGCAAAGTTAATTACTTATTAATTTCCATATTTTATTACTTTTAAATTTCGCTGTTACTTTTATTGCTCATAGTAATTTCGTGATTCTAGTACGATAACAATAGTTTAACCTAGGCAGTGTTGATTTCTGAAATAAAAATTCCCAGGGCTATGATTAATATAATGATTTCGCAATACTAATTTACTACAAAATGGTACTAAATAGCACGCTTAGGCAAATGGTTCCTCAAAAGTGACTGACGACAACGTTTACTCCAGAGTCGAATGTCGCTCCAACACTCATTATTTCAAAAAACCTTTGTAATAACAGACTGGGTGGCAAATTCCGCTCTATTGAGGGGCGTTTCTCAGTTCTTTCTCTGTCAAAGGACGGGGTTTATTGGTTTACTAAAAAATGCTTTTACGAATTTAGCGTTCTGAAAGCAAAGAGAAGTGCTTTGTTACACGCGGCGTAATATCAAGATAGAATTTTTTTCTATTTCATTCAATAATGGAATAGCAAAGACCAAGAACTAGGACCTATGAGGTCATTCAGCGCGGATAATGAAATTTACTGTAAAAAGACGTGAAAGGTGTAACAGGAGTAAAACCTTTTGCAGTTGCACTATGAATCAATCGTTGGGAGAGGGTTGAGGCAAGAAAGATAGGAGAAAGAGAATACGAACGGAGGAGGTACAGCAAAAGGAATGAAAGGGGTTGCAGCTAGGAGCCGAAGGGACGCTGCAGAGAACCTTAAGTAATGCCTGCAGTGCACCGCATGAGGTGCACTGACGGCTCTAGCCCCTACGGAGCCAGCAACTTAATGACGTGACCGAACAGTCGAAAGACCTCGAGCTGTATCGAATTGTTTTTCTGGATGTACTGACACGACTTAGATCGAAATGGATGTACGTCTGGAAGATAACGTTCTAGATTAATAACTCATTAGGGAAAAAGGCTATATGCAAATAATAGTTAAGGATGAATACGTCTCCAATTACAGAGAAACAAGACTACATAGTTCCTGAGGTTATGCAGCCATGGGGCGATGAAAATCACTGACTGGAGTTTGTTGTATTAAAGAACTGAGCTATTATCAAGAACGACCTCGGTACTGGCTTTGTATGTTTCACCATGACGCTGGGCAATAATTATTGTTATCTTTCTTTGGTATTAAATCCGATCTTAAACAAATTGACAGATTTTAATAGAACGGGAGGCAGAGTCGTTTCCCTTATAATTTCTGAATTCTTAATATCCATTATGTCAAGATTTATCAGGGTTTATTTCAGCCGCCTAATGTAATGAAGGGATATTGCGCAGAACATTTCACATTCAAGGAACATCATTACGACATTTAATCAAACATTCGCTCAACAAATCATTCCCGTTTTCTTAAGGTTTTCTGTCAGCGGGGCTATCGGTACAGTGAGGAAAATGAAGTTTCAACAACGCCCGTTTCCCTCATTGGTGAACTAAATCTCACAGACTAGGACTGGCCGAGAAATGTACAAACATAAGGCCCCATACAATTCAGGTATTTTAGAAAATGGAGGATATTTGTCATTGTCAATACTCTTCAGTCTCTCCAACCACTGATGACATCATCTTACTGGCCAAACGTCAGAACTCACAGCCTATGTCAACGCGTTTTTTCTTGTTAACTTAAATCATGTATGATGGATAGATAGATATATAGAATATAGATTTCAGAGCAAGGGCCAAGCACTGGGTCCTATAAGGTCATTCAGCGCTGAGACAGAAATGACAATAAGAAGGTTTGAAAGGAGTGACAGGAAGAAAACCTCTTAATTGCACTATGAATCAATTGTTAGGGGAGGGTGGAAGGTAAAATGGAAGAAAGAGAATATGAACGGAGGTACAGCAAAAGAAATGAAAGAGGTTGCAGTTTAAGGCCTGAAGGGACTACAGTGCACCCAAGAACCTTAGGGAGAGCAGAAGGTATAGTGATATTGTTCCAACAACGGGATGCTGCTGGGAGTCTTTTAGTAATTACCAGGCCTCTACCTCCGGCTTATCAGGGAACAAATGCCAGAAAGGATACCTTCACGAGGAACAACGGTTATTCACCTCCAGGAACCGGTTGAGATCCTGTTTGGTGCACTACATATGAAGGCACTTCAATAACCTCCCCTTCATAGTCTGATTTTGTAAAAAAAAAAAAAAAAAAAGTCAGAAGCACAGGATGCACATCTATGCAAAGCATATTCAGTACGTCAGACCTACTATTCAGTTTGAAATCTGAATCAGACCTTGAATGGAACTGGGTTTACAAGAATGTTTCTTAACCTGCCATTGTATATTTAAGACGACGCTCTCGGTAAAAATTTTAGAACTCAGTCGTGTGTAAATCTATTGAACTATTCTTATCCGAATGTTCGTACCTTTCCATCATAACCATGCATACAACCTCCAGGCAAGTCATTGTTTATAGCAAAAATGACTCGCGATTTATTTTACTGAATGCAAATATTTTTGCCCTCGCATCCGGCTTTGAGTGACCGACATTAATGGTTTTTAAAACTTTTTCATTAGACAAAAAGTAAACTCACCAAGTTCATGCGTCGACTCCTGCCTTGTCACGAATGCTGGAAGGCATTCTGCCTTGTCACGAATGCTGGATGGCATTCTGCCTTGTCACGAATGCTGGATGGCATTCTGCCTTGTCACGAATGCTGGAACGCTGGATGCATTCTGAATGCTGGTCATTTGTCACGAATGCTGGATGGCATTCTCTCACGAATGCTTGCATTCACGAACGCTGGATAGCATTCTAGGCGTCTTGTCACGAATGCTGGATGGCATTCTGCCTTGACGTCAATCCATTTTGATGTTCACGTGGTTCCAGGTTCCGCCTCCTCCGTCGTTTTGGTACAAACTGAAGTCGTTTCAGTACATTCATGGGATCTTTCCTAGTTAGTGATCCCCGAGGGTTTTCGGGGGTCGTTATCTAGGACTGATATTTCTTGGGGGTCATTATCTTTATGATATTTACAGTCTTTTGTTAATGTTTTTACGATCATCCCCAAAGGTCTTGTACTATAAGCACGCCGCAAAGGTGGATACACAACGGGTTAAAACCCTTGGAAGTCACTATCTAGAAAAGATCCCATCTAAGAAATCAATTCGATACAACCTAGATCGTTTCCACAAAAGCAATTCTAACACTAAAACTGACTTCCTTGTCAAAGTGTCGCATTTACGTTTTATATATTTGTAGCCACTCATCTGACACTTAAGCAAAAGGTTGTCTTATACAACTAGATCGAAGTTTACATAATGAAGTATCTAGCACGTTTTACAAAATTAGAAACTTTACTTAATATTTTTTTTGGTTTTTACCCTTCATAACTTCGTGATTATGATGTGATAACGAAAGCTTAGGCTACAGTGTTGACTTTTACAAATCTAAATTTCCAAGGCTATACTTATTCACATACTGATTTTCCGATGCTAATTTACTAAAAAACAGAAAAAGCAATTACTCAACGAATACTCTTAGCCAAAATGGTTCCAAAAATTGATTACCGATATAACTGAATCCAGATTAAAATGTCTTACTGATACTAATTATTTCAAAACAACACATTTGTTGTAGCAGACTGCGTGCCAAATCTCCCCTTGTTGAAGGAAGAGAAGCGCTTTGTTACAGTGGTAACGTCACTAGTTAAAACTATAACTTTTTTATTTCTGTTTTTTATCGGTAACTTCAAGACCTGACCGATCTATCGAAGATATTGAGTTGTATCGAATTCTCTTAATGAATGTATTGAAACGACTTGAATTGGAATTATTGTTGTAGCCTTTTCTGCAAAAAGAGAAAAAAAATGATTTTTTGGGGAAAAATTCCGATACAAATAATTATACATGAATAAGCCTCAGATTACAGAGATATTGGACTATATAATTCCGTATGGAATGGAATATAAAATCTAGGCCAAAGGCCAAGTGCTGGGACCTAGTATATAATTCCTTATGTTGCATAGTTAAGGGTCAATGAATAACACTAATTGTTGTTTGTTATCTTGCAGTAATAAAGACTAAGCTATTATTCACACAGACTTCAGTGTTGGCTCTAAAATTATACTATTCATGACATCTTACTGGTGTTACGTCACAGGAATAATGTCTAAATACCATTCAGTAATGTCCAATGCAACTGAAAAAATTGTTACTAATTTAGGAGACTGAAAACGATTTTTAATGTCTAGTATTTCACAATCTGAAAACACTAGCACATTCTAAGGTAGGCAAAGTTTCATTTTCTTCGTGAAGTGCTTTTGAGAGATATACTTGGCCAGCATGTCAAGATTCAGTAGCGTTTTTTACAACTGTTCCAATGTCATTAAATACAATACAGTGCAACATTTCACATCAAAATAAAACTCCAACGACGCTGATCAAACAGTTTCTCGATCAATCATCGAGGTTTTCTTAAGGTATTTTCTTAGTTGTCAATTATCGACGTTTTCTTATATATTTCCTTATCTGTTAGTCATCGGCGTTTTCTTAAGGTATTTTCTTAGTTGTCGAAAACAGCTTCACTCTCTTGTGACCAAATTTCTTCCAGACTGCGCCTGGCCGAAAAATGCCCGAAAGCCACAAATGAGTTGAGTACTTGAGGAAATGGAAGGTATTTTTTCGTATATTAAAGGGTTTTTCCAGTTATGACTCAAATCATGCAGGTGTGTTGTACTCAGTACAGATCTTTTACAAAGTATTTTTAAACTGCATCCACATTTTTCAAATGAAGTTACTTAAGCAAGAGATCAATGACTTTTGATTACCTCTGAATACAGAAACTCTTTAAAGACAAAACCATTCTAGGAAAATCTTTCACAGTCATTATGCAAATCAGTAAAACAGTATCACTACCTATCATTCGGTGAAAATATTTAACTTCAAAGTAATTCATCAAATTTTGATACCAATAGATTAATGATCTCAATCAAGTAACTAACGTCTAATCATTTGAAACTGGAAAAAAATAAACTGTGAAACTACTTTTATCGGTTATGATTCTTAGCTGAATTTGTAACGATTACAAATTCATAAAATTTTGATACCTTAATGGCTCCAATCAGTAACGTTAGTCTAATCATTTGAAACTGGAAAGCTGTTCCATGACCACAGCGTTGACTACACTCTCCTTATAAGAATATTATTTCCTCTTATTGAACTTGTAATAAAATCTTGAAAAACATATACTTTAATTTAACACTGGTAAATATATACCAAAACTGAGTGCAACGTGTCCCAGCACTTTATTAAAAATTCTTGTATTTTGGTCAAAAAGTTGTGTCTGCATTTGCCAGCTATCCTTAACCCTGAGTCCCACCACTTAGGTTTTTTACTTACTTAAAATATATGCAAGAATCCCTCTACGCCTGATTTACAATGTCTCTTTTACACCTGAAAGTCCGCAATTTACGACAAATTATTTTCTGAAATCTAACATTGTCACCTTACTCAAATATCCCCATAGGCGAGGATCAGATATTCGAAATGTCTAACTACTCCTACGAAACTCTGGCTCCAGCGATTACCGATTTCTTATTCTCGAATATTACGAATGAATGTGACGCCAGATATAAAAAAAACTACAGGTAACGAAGTAAAGCCATGCAGAGTACTAACTAGGCTTCAATTTCACTTACGCTTTCCGAGATACTATTACTAACGTAAAATTATTACGATTCTGGGAAATTGTATTGAGACGATAATGTGTGAATGATCACTATATTAGTAAACAATGAGCCTATTACTCCTCTGACCAGTGAGTATTCGAATAGAGAGGTCTAATATTTTCACTGTTAGGAATGTACTATAAAGTTTGCAGTCTTTTCTAACAGTGGACACACGTTTTTCAAGTTTCGACTTTCCGGAATCGAGCCTAAAAACGATTGGAATGTCCGGCTAATTGTGCATAAGCGATTACAGAAACTGTTATACCACGCCCTTGGCGCAAACGTAAAAAGCCCACTGAATTCCAGACTTTAACAGACCTGATAGCAATCTGCATTAGATAAAATTCCCGCTGATTCTGTTACGAAATGCATCACGATAAACTAAACAGCTTTGACTGATACAGTGAAAACCACTCATATTTAACGCTGGCTCATGCATCCGTTCAAGACATCTTACGTTATCCAAAAACAGATAGTTTAATTTAACCCACCAGCTACGTGCAACACATCCAGTCTGGGAAAAATTACAGTAATTCATTTGTGAGAGAGAGAGAGAGAGAGAGAGAGAGAGAGAGAGAGAGAGACTATAATAAAAAGCCTAATTTTTTCCCGTTTCTGTGTAGTGCCGTGGTCTGATCACCTTACCTTACCTGCACGTAACCAAGATTAATAAAAAAAGTTTACTTTTCATATTATATTTTTAAACCGGTTTCTGTGGGGTGCAACGCCACCAGTTTTACCTTTATCAGTTACTATAAGCATGGGCGTAAAATTAAGTATATCTTAGTTTAAAAAAAAACATTTTAGGGCTTTTCGAAGGATTATTTATTTTACGTGGCTATAAACCAGTTGGTCACCCAACCCCAGCTTATTGTGGAATCCGAACACATTATGACGAGAAGTTTTACCTTTATCACCAGAAATACTATTCTTCATTGGGGCGGAGGAGGAACTGGGCCAACAGGGGTAACTGGGCACCCAAAGGGTTGAAGAATAGCATGGGCAGGAGGGAGGGGAAGAAAAAAATTCTGATTTAAAAAATATTCAAGAATAAGAAAAAAAAATGATTTAAAAATAACAAGAATAAGTTAACCAGGTAATAAATAATTGCACATGAATTATGATTATCAATTTATCATTTGCTTTTGAATATCCCCATTCGATTACAAAAATCATCCTACTCATTTTCTATGAATACAAGACTCCTTTTTTTCATCGTTGCTGGCGATGGAGGGGGCGGTAAACTCCAACTGTAAACAATCTCCCACAAACTCTGGTTTGCTAAACTTTTTTAAATTCTTACCTACTATACACAATTTAACAGCTGCTTGGGGTTTATTACAAAGATATATGGCAATTTGAAAAAAAAAACTGGTTGTTTCTGAATTGGTGTTGCCCCCAAAATAAATCCGACCTCCTACGTCTATCGCTATATGGATACACAAAACACTAATTAAATATAAACTATCAACATTAGCAATGGGCATTCCTTTTTAACCATCCATTGCAAAAGTTTCACAATATTTTTCCTGATAAACTATTAACAGTAATAATAATCGCAAAATATACCTCCATGCTCATTACCAATAGCTATATATAAAAGCTTAGATGGCACCAACAGTCACGATGTTGTCATTGTGAACTGCCAAGAAATATAGAGTTCTTGATTACCCAGACGGAGGATTACTTTTTCAATTTACAAAACAGCCAAAGCCTAAAAGCAAGGGCTTAATGACTGATTTCAATCAAAATCTTTCCTTACCTGGACACAGTCAAACTCGTAGTTTGGCTTCAAATTCCATTTTCTTCTTTATTTAAGTCACGGGATATTCCCTATTCATTTCGCTAAGTAATATGGTCACTACTACTAACCTGTTCGTAATCTCATTTTAAAAGAAATGCTTTCAATTTTCTCACGTTCTCGGGTAGCACACCAACCAGCAGGCCTTAGTGGACTGCAAGTTAACATGATGATGATTAAAACACGTCATTTCCATATACCGTCAACGTAAGCAGTGGGATTTCCTTTCCATCTGTCCTCAGTCATATTCTACGGCAATTTTTCCTGATAAATGGCTTCGTGCAATGAAATTAGAGCGCTATTTTCTGAAGTAATCCACACTAAAATAACCTTAAATAATTTACATTCACTTTTATATGTCACGAACACCTTCAAAAATGATCACAAGGCAATGGCAGAGGCGCAATTGTTTACAAGACCTCACTATTTGAACACTTGGACACCAACTCTGCCAATGCGCAAGGAAATATATAATATAAAAATCAAATACCCCTGCTTCCTAGAAACACTAACCTTGTAAATAATACCAAATAAGTAAGATCTTTTTAAAACGTCGAAGGATTTGAGGCATTGAAACTCGTATGCCCACCTCGTTTCGAGCAAGAAAGGTGACTAACTCGCCTGACCGCAGACTCCGCAGTGACCGATTGGGGCCAGAACCAAGCACTTCCGGCAACCTGTCAAGTTACTAGGGAAGTACGGCGGTGAACTTTGTTGGCAGGTGGACTTACGTTACTTTAAGTCAGATTATTTTTTATAATATATGGACGAATGAAATTCAATAAAAAATACACAAATATATATAGTCCCAAAAACCACGTTAAAAATTTTGTCAAACCGAAATGTGTATTTTTGTCCAGGGGTTTTAACTACGAGAGAGAGAGAGAGAGAGAGAGAGAGAGAGAGAGAGAGAGAGAGAGAGAGAGAGAGAGAGCCCCACTAATTTAATTTCTAACTTAATCTTGGTTAGAATCAAGGGAATCCCAGATTTTTTCTTAAAATCCCGGGCTAATGAAATAACAGGTGGGCGTGTCAAATGCTTCGAGCTGTTAAACTTGCAAACGGCCGATGAAAGAGTAATTGGGAAGCTTTCTCTTCATTTCTGATAAAAGATACAGAGCTGTACAGTGTATCAATTTTCCACAACTATCAACTAGTATTCATGCGGAAAATTACGCAAAAATCGACACTATATATAGCCTAAGTGTCCTTTCGTGTAATTGATGACCAAGTTTGAGAAACTTCATAATATTACTACAAAAGAACCTCAAAATAATCAGTTGAAAACTACCATGAACTTGAATTAATAACCATGCTTTTTTAAATGATTTGAGAAATATAAGCCGGGTCTCGCTATAAGCCGTCGTCTATCACTCATTAAGCAAGCAGTTCACCTATGATGACGGTTGCTCTCCTAATTCAAGCAGTATGTTGCAAATTCGTGATAATTATTCAACAGGTACTCAATGTTTGTTACATGAATGTTAGAAGAACCGATGAATTCATTTATGAATTCGTGATACTGATTCAGCAAATACTTGGCCGTTGATTACCAATTTTTCTCAGATACTGAAACAGTACATAAAACGAAATTTGCATGGATTTTTAGACAAGTGATGACATTTAAGGGCCGAATCATCTCAAAGTCTAGCCATCAGATTTCCTCCACTGGAATTTCATTGCATTCAAAGATATTAATGGAAAATGGGATAAAATAAAATACCCCCAAGACTCAAGTTGCCCCCAAGGCCAAGCAAATGTGTCATCACTAAGGGCACATAAAATCTCAAAATAAAAAAAACGTTAAGGTCATTCAACGCTAAAAGGGAACGTTGAGTCATTCAATAAATTTAGTTTGTCTAAAGGTGTAAAACAATTGTTAGAAGAGGGTTGAGGAAAGTAAGATGGCAGAGAGAGAATATAAATGGATGTACAGAAAAAGGAATGCAAGGGGTTGCAAATTGGAGCCGAAGAGACGCTGCAAAGTGTAGGTACTGTACTTGAAAGACGCATTCAGTATGATGTATTCAGTATGATGTATGAACTTTTATATTTGTAGCCAATCCTAATTATCAAATGTTGTCTCATATAATTTGCATCTATTAACTCCCTAGACATTAAGCATTTCGGTGTTTCCTTCATCTCAACCTATATTGATAATGCATCAAATGTGTCATTCGGTCAAATTCGGATATCTAATATTTTTTTACTATCATATATCATGATTCATACGATATGTAACTCGATCTTCAAGTTACGGAGATATTTGCCGATGAATATCCATCTGGCAGCAATGTTTGAGGCGTTTTTGTTTTTGTCAATGTATTGTGGGTAAAAGTAATCGTCTTTTGTTTTTCGGGAGTACGGTACAAATGCTGAAACCTGATTGGTTGCTTCGTTTCAAGAATTTCCAATTAACTGCAACACATAATTTGCACCTCTGTGACGTCTGCAGTGGGTGTTTTTTGTCTTAACTATTGGTCGTTTCCATGGACATTACAATAGACAGGTTTTAAGAACCTACCATCTTTTGATATTCGAAAAGGGGTGTTCGGCCGTGAATTTCATCCCCAGCGTTTAAAAGTTCCCTTTGTAACCCCTGTACGGATACCGCTTGCCAGAACATCGGAAGCGCAACAATCATTTAAAACACACACACAAAGAACGGTACCCATGGCCGCCATGTATCTCAAAATCTAATCATTTGCGGAAGAAATAAAGGCTACTGCACGAGGGAAAATGTAATTTTATATCTGAAACGTGCAATACCAATTTACCCACACACAAAGATGATAATGCTTACAGTGTAATTTAAATCGTACTTGTCGCACTTTTCAATTTTTGCTTTAAAGCAAAATCAATCAAGCTAGCAGCTGGATCTTTGACACATGACTCGAGATCGAAAAGGACAATCAGGGATCGTCTGCATTGGTTTAGTGAGTCCAGAGTTTCACATCAGGCCTCTTACACCTCTCAGCACCTTACAACACTTAAGATACAGGGTCTGTCATGGACCCCTAACCACAACTACGTTTAACAGCATAAGAACTCTCACAGAAATTTGTTAAGGAAATTTAAGTAAGTACGCAGTCATTGGCCTTTCAGTTCGAAATTTCACAATATACGAATATTTCTTGAAAAAATGCACAAAATTCTAGATTCCGTGACCACAGTGCTCCTCTCGATGAACGTTTCCAAGGTAACCTTACAGCATTAAGACTACCTACCATGAATCTAAAAAAAACTATATTTGAAATGCCTTACCCTTACCCAAGTCCTTGTCTGCATTTCGTAAACGATTGTTTTCAATGTTTGACACCTATTCATCTTCGTGTTTAGAGCGACACTGAGTCTTCCAACGTACTAAGGATAGAAATTGCTTGACCAATCGGAGGCCTACAACACACCCAGTGTTTCTATCGCCCCCTTTCATTGGCTGAGAGCTTTGGGTTGTCGCAATTTGTCTTCGTAAACGACTTCCTATTGGCTGGTGAGACGAAACCACATTTTCATCAAAATATATTTCCTTAAGGATCATTACTACAGTTAGTATTAAGTACAGAAAAGATTTAATAGGAAAACGAGAGATCATACTGTAAGGAAACGTAATCAGACTGTCTTAGATAAACTCTGTCTAGGCCAACGATTTTCAGTTTTTCAGTTTACTATAACTTCATGAACTCACCAACGAACTCTTTCTATGAGGATGAATGATATCAAATACACTTCACAGTACTTTTTGTGACATCATAAGTAAGTAAAAACCTTTGCAGTTTAATGTGCCTCACTATGGAACTTCTCAGTCCCAGAGGTCCTTTATTCTTCACATCGTTGGACTGTGGAACAACCTCCTCCTGAGGATATCGCGCAATTGGAACTTCTTCAGAAGTTCAAGCAAAGATGCAATGCATTACTACTCTTATAAAATTCTCCTTATATTTGAATAATTTACTTACATTTTTATTTATTATTTGTTCATTTACGTTTTTATAATAACTCATCTCTTTTTGTATTTCCCTTCACCTGCTCTTACTGCTTTCGAATGAACACTCATCATCTTTGGAAACTTGAATTTCAAGTCATTGGCCCCGGAAGTGGACTTGTTCCAGATGAAAGGGGTTCATCTTCTGAATAATAATAATAATAATAATAATAATAATAATAATAATAATAATAATAATAATAATAATAATAATAATAATAATAATAATATGTTGCATTAGTCAGATGTCTTCATCTGCATTTATCCTAATTTTTTTTTTTAAATAGTCTCGTTTTCTAATATATTAGACACAATCGAACACAAGCATTAGTTTACGATTTCTGAAAACTATCTTTTTAAATATCAACGAAATGGTAATTAAAGTATGCAAAAGTCTTTGGGTTTTTATTCTGGAGTTAAAATGAGGCTTGAAAGTCTTTATGGGTTTAAGAACATCCAATGGAAGACGGAGGTTTGCCTGGGTCTTTATATTAGTTTACGCTGAAAGATTTAAAGAAAACGCGGTAAAATTTAAAAAAGAAAACTAAATTTTATGGTAAACCAATCTAAAATTATAGCTCTGACACTTCCAATTACTTTGCACAACGTATATTTCCTTTAACGTTATATCTACAACTTTTAAAATTTACGAATGATTAAATAGTGTTCTTTTACGTTTCTTACAACTGTACGGCCATTTAATGTCGCATCCAACAGATATCAATCAGAAATTAAGTTTTTTACCTCATAAAAGCTTCATTCATTCCAGTAGTTCCACATTACATACGAGTGTAAGTCTCATATAAATATTAGAGGCATTTCTTCAGCTTTAGAGACACTGACAGTTACTTCATTGACAAAAGTATCTTACAAACTCAAATTTTACTTTAAAAACCTATTTCTATAAAAGAAATCTCATTACATTTGTGGTGGACTTGCCTCAGGTCTTATGAAAAATTTCTTCCCTACCACGATTCCCTCGACCTAAAAAATGTCTTGATAAGAATAAAAAAAAAAACCTGTGGATAGCTAATCTGCTGTATTTTTCAATCTTTTTTAAGCAATGGAATTGACATAAGATTGAAGAGCAACTGCTCCCACCCCAAAAAAATTAATAAATAAATAGAGAGAGAGAGAGAGAGAGAGAGAGAGAGAGAGAGAGAGAGAGAGAGAGAGAGAGAGAGAGACCCACTAAATAATTTCTAACTTAATCTTGGTTAGAATCAAGTGAATCCCAGATTTTTTTGAAAATCCCGGGCTAATGAAATAACAAGTGGGCGTGTCAGA
Source organism: Macrobrachium rosenbergii (assembly GCF_040412425.1). NCBI lineage: Eukaryota > Metazoa > Arthropoda > Malacostraca > Decapoda > Palaemonidae > Macrobrachium > Macrobrachium rosenbergii. Next base: position 30,270,413 of record NC_089748.1, read on the forward strand.
AGCTTCGAGCTGTTAAACTTGCAAACGGCCGATGAAAGAGTAATTGGAAAGCTTTCTCTTCATTTCTGATAAAAGATACAGAGCTGTACAGTGTGTCAATTTCCCACACCTATCAACTAGTATTCTTGAAGAAAATTACGCAAAAATCGACACTAGCCTATATGTAGCCTAAGTGTCCTTTCGTGTTTTTGATGACCAAGTTTGAGAAACTTCATAATATTACTACAAAAGAACCTCAAATTAATCAGTTGAAAACTACCTTCAACTTGAATTAATAGCCATGCCTTTTTAAATGATTTGAGAAATATAAGCCGGGTCTCGCTATAAGCCGTCGGCTACCACCCATTAAACAAGCAATTCACCTATGATGACGGTTACTCTCCTAATTCAAGCAGTATGTTCCAATTCGTGATAATTGTTCAACAGGTACTCAATGTTAGTTACATGAATGTTAGAAGAACCGATGAATTCGTTTATGAATTCGTGATACTGATTCAGCAAATACTTGGCCGTTGATTACCAATGTTGCTCCGATACAGAAACAGTACATAAAACGAAATTTGCATGGATTTTTAGACAAGTGATGACATTTAAGGGCCGAATCATCTCAAAGTCTAGCCATCAGATTTCCTCCACTGGAATTTCATTGCATTCAAAGATATTAATGGAAAATGGGATATAAAATCTAGGCCAAAGGCCAAGCAAGCACTGGGATCTACGGTAAGGTCATTCAACGCTAAAAGGGAAATTGAGAATAAATAGTTTGTCTAAAGGTGTAAAACAATTGTTAGAAGAGGGTTGAGGAAAGTAAGATGGCAGAGAGAGAATATGAATGGAGGTACAGAAAAAGGAATGCAAGGGGTTGCAAATTGGAGCCGAAGGGACGCTGCAAAGTGTAAGTACTGTACTTGAAAGACGCATTCAGTATGATGTATTCAGTATGATGTATGAACTTTTATATGTAGCCAATGTATTACGCTGTCTCATATTTCGTATTCCCGCATATACCTCCTTAATGTATCAAATGTGTCATTCATACATGTATCATGTACGATATGTAATGATCAAACCTTATCCATCTGGCAGCAATGTTTCGCCAGTACGGGACTGCTCTGTTTCCCTTACAACACATAATTTGCACCTCTGTGAATTTGTTAACTCCACTAGACATTAAGAACCTACTTTTGATATTCCGGTGTTTCCTTCATACCCAACCTTTAGTGATAAGGATAAGACATCGAACGCACATACACACACAAAGAACCTAAGTAATACCTACAGTGTAGGCTACTGCACGACGTGCACTGACGGCAATACCACCTACGGGACAAAGATGATAATGCTTATTTTAAATCGTACTTGTCGCACTTTTCAATTTTTGCTTTAAAGCAAAATCAATCAAGATAGCAGCTGGATCTTTGACACATGACCTGAGGTCGAAAAAGGCAATCAGAGATCGTCTGAGTTGGTTTAAAGAGTCCAGAGGTTCACATCAGGCCTCTTACACCCCTCAGCACCTTACAACACTTACGATACAAGATCTGTCATGGACCCCTAACCACAACTACGTTTAAGAGCATAAGAACTTTCACAGAAATTTGGAAAGGAAATTTCAGTAAATACACAGACATTGGCCTTTCAGTTCGAAATTTCACAATATACGAATATCTCGAAAAAATGCACAAAATTCTAGATTCCGTGACCACAGTACTTCTCTCGATGAACGTTTCCAAGGTAACTAGTGCTTACAGCATCAAAATTACCTACCATGAATGTAAGGAAAAAACTATATTTGAAATGCCCTTTCCTTACCCAAGTCCTTGTCTGCATTTCGTAAACGATTGTTTCCAATGACACCTATTCATCTTCGTGTTTAGAGCGACACCGAGTTTTCCAACGTACTAAGGAAGGATAGAAATTGCTTGACCAATCG
>NC_089748.1:30277345-30294845 GCF_040412425.1 Macrobrachium rosenbergii
GCAAAAAATGATAAACATGTTTTGTTCCTGTAGTTTTGCTGCAGTGAATTAAGGCAGGGGAAAAAGTTAAAGTTGTTTGATGGAGTGATGCCCTTTTATTCTAGTATATTTCTTGTTTAATTGTAGATACCTCACAATTCTTTTGATAAATTTAGTTTGATTTTTCACATGATTAATGATTTTTTAAGGGATCACTGTTAACTTTTAGAGTATTCAGTTGTGATTCTCATTGTTATGAGGGTTCAGGTATCTGGCTGAAGTGAGATATATTTTGAAATCTGCAATTAGTTGTGTAATAACCAGGTACTTGGTATGCACCGTGACAATATATATATATATATATAAATATATATATATATATATATATATATATATATATATATATATATATATATATTATATATATATATATATATATATATATATATATATATATATATATATATATATATATATATATATATATATATATATATATATATATGTACTTGTCCTTTCAGTGGGAAGAATCATCGACGTCATAATTTTTACACTTCTTGCAAAATAATTTTTCATACTTGTCCTTCTCAGTTCCATCCTTTTAAGAGTTTTTAAACGACTTTTATGCATGCTTATGAATAATTGTCTATGGCCCTTCGTGTCCAAAAGCATTCTGAATTTGAATTTGAACAATGGCGACATGAAACTACCTAAGGAGACAGGCGACCTTTCTTATGAGTTATCCTTTGTGAAAAGTAAAAATATGAAAGAAAAAAAAGTGTACAAATGAAAATCATAAATTATGAAACTTCATCCTCGGTTAGTGAAGCTCCGTGTGTTTTATTCTTCGCTTAAATGTCTTACGATGACAATCGCCAACATGGAGACAATGCACCTTGGACTGGTAAACGGAAACATAAGCGCTTCTTTTGATGCACCAGACAAGATCTCATTTCGAAAAATGATGCCTAAATGGGTTTCAGGTTTTTTCACGAATTATATATATATAAAGATTTCATTAATGCTTTTGTCTAAAATGTGTGCAAAATGAGCAGAACATTGCTGTTGTGGATGTCATTTTAAGTACACCAGTTCCAAACGTAGCATTGCGTTTCCTCACTCCCACGATAAAAACCTATAAACTATAAACACCTTGTTTTTTTTTTTTTTTTTTTAAAGATCGAATGAAAATAGTTCATATTTTCTTCACGTGTGTAAGGATAATTGATTCTTACCTCCTGTATACGGCTTGTCATGTTTCCGTTGGCTGGCGATCCACGAGGCATAATCTTGGTCTCCAAACAGATCACCTGCAAAAAATTTAATAGTTACTTTAGTCATGTTCTCTCTCTCTCTCTCTCTCTCTCTCTCTCTCTCTCTCTCTCTCTCTCTCTCTCTCTCTCTCTCTCTCTCTCTTCCGTATTTCTAAATCAGGCCATATTTTATAATTTCCTTCACATGAAAAAAGTAAAATATTTGCTCTTGTTGAAAGGAACATTGGGTCAGTTATGAAAGTACCATAACATTTTCTCATAGCCACAATAAAAAAGCTATCAACTGCAAACAAGCTAGTAACCGTAAACTCTCTAAAAAGGACTGAACAAAAGTAAAAAAATTTGTTAAAAAAACTACAGTTTTACATATTAATGATATATAATCACCCATAAATATTGCCCACACTTCTGCATGAGATATCCTTTCAAGATAACAAACTCTAGGACAAAGGATCCATTTCTCGTATACTGTTTGTGTTAAATGTGTAACAGAGGGATTTGAAAGTTTTTTTTGCAAGAGCACAAGGGAGAATGATACTGCGGAATTAAATAAAATACAGGAAAATGGAAAATCTGAAGTAGATTACTTAAGGGTATTGCAAATTTCAAAGAGCAGGTCAGATACTGGAGAGAGAGAGAGATGGTGCCTTGCAAGAACTCTTGCAATTCATTCATGTAAAGTGAATTAATTTGTCAAGCTTTCTTTATATGAAAGTGATGGGTGCATGGTTGCTGTGCAAGTTAACAGAATAGCTTAAAGAAGCTGATTTTTAGTTTTCTGTAAAATAAAACTACTGTGCCGGCTTTGTCTCTCCTTCTTCACTTTATTCTGTCCGCCCTCAGATCTTAAAAACTACTCAGGCTAGAGGGCTGCAAATTGGAATGTTGATTATCCACCCTCCAATCATCAAACATACCAAATTGCAGCCCTCTAACCTCAGTAGTTTTTATTGTATTTAAGGTAAAAGTTAGCCATAATCGTGCCGTCCTTAAAGTTTCATGGGTCACGGCTCATACAGCATTATACCGAGACCACAGAAAGATAGATCTATTTTCGGTGGCCTGGATTATACGCCGTAGCGGCTGTACAGAAAACTCGATTGCGCCAAAGAAACTTCGGCGCATTTCTTGCCTTTTTTTCGTACTGAGGTTCTCTTCTTCCCTGAAGAAATTTGGGAAATAAGGCTTATGATTTTTGTCATGTTTGTCATTGAATCCACATTTTTAAAATAAAATGCAAGAAAATTTCTTTACGTAAAACTACATCACGGCGAAGAGAAAATATTCATTTACGTTTTTCTGCAGCTCTAAGGTTCTTTGTTCTGGAAAGCAGTCATACCTAAGCGGTGGCCGGTAATTTGACTCCGGTAATTTGACTCGGTATTTTGACTCCCGGTATTTTGACTCCCGGTAATTTGACTCCCGGTCATTTTGATTCCCGGTAATTTCACCCCACTTTTTTTCCTTTCTTTTTCGTTGAATATACAACTTTTAATCTTTCTTTTAGTTCAGAAAAAAGGTTCTGTTAATTCTCAGTTTCATAATCATCATCATTTACCGTCTAAAAAAAGTAAATAGATAAAAGAAGAAAAAAAAAAATTTACGAAACAGGAAACAAGTAAAAAGTACATAATTTTAGTAATAGAATTGCTTGTTTACATGCACGCTAGGTAGTTGACTAAAATTATCGCTCTATGGAGACTAACTGAAACTATCTCTACCACTTTGTAGTTTGTATTTCGACTCTTCAAGGTTTACCAGGCCACATCAACATCTTACTTCTTTGTTTATTACTTTAAAAGGAAATATACGGTCACCATGCCTTATGTTTTTAACAGCACCCGGGGAGGAAAGAAACTTGATGTGCTTGATGGATTCGAAGAGCTTGTTGACGATGACGATCTTCCTCAAGAACTAGTGTCTTATTTTGAAATATCGTACATAGGATGTTTGCGAGGTAGAGGAGTTAGACAACGCAGAACACCTCCTTTGTTTCCTTTAGATATTTGGAATGTTCACTTAAGAACGGATTCCGAGATGCCTCGCACAAATAACCATTTAGAGGGCTATCACAATGCCTTGCAAAGCTCTTTAAGTTGTACCCATCCAAATATATGGAAGTTGATTACTGCATTAAAAAAGGAAGAGCACTTGGCGCAATTGAGAAAGATTCAATTTGATGGTGGCGAGATTTGTGAGAAAAAGAAGAAGTATAAAGATATAAACAAGCGACTGCAGATAATCATTGAGCGATACAGCGACCAAAATAAACTGGAATTCTTGAGAGCAATAGCTCATAACCTGCATCATTATTGAATTTTTTAATTTTTTATGGTTTCAATTTTGTATATAGTCTTATCTCATACTTTGGTATGATTACATTTTATCCATTTTAAATATTACATACATGCTTTGTATTAATAAAAGATGTTAACATGGCTTTTAGTATTATTCGTTTTTCTTTCATTTTTAGTTAATATGTATCTACTTGTTTTTCTTAAAAAAAAAAAACTTTATTTTTTGAACTAAACAAGAAAGATTAAAAGTATATTCAACGAAAAAAGAAAGGAAAAAGTGGGAGTGAAATTACCGGGAATCAAAATGACCGGGAGTCAAAATACCGGGAGTCAAAATAACGGGAGTCAAAATACCGGGAGTCAAAATACCGGAGTCAAATTACCGGGAGTCAAATTACCTAGAACCCATACACAAAAAAGTTAAACTTTGTTCTGATCGATAAATAATACTCTTTCTGAACTGACTCGCGTCAGAGCTGCATTAGATGAAAGCCGGAACGTCAGATTTTAAAATATATATAATTCTGCACATCCAGCAATGTCAGCACCTTACTTATTAGTATTTACATACACCAAAGTCCGCTTTAACCAGATTTACAAATGTCAGATACAAAAGTTTAAAGCATATCCTTTTATATACCCACAAATGCAAACTACACATTCATTAGTTAGCAATTACCTAAACCAAAGTCCTGCAATCAGATTTACAAACATTCCCAAACGTCAGCTTATAAAGTTTAAAAACATCCTTTTACATACAAACAAAAGCAAACAGCTCACTTATAAGCTTTTACCTGAACCAAAGTCCAGCAATCGGATTTACAAACATTCACTACGGCAGATAAAAGTTTAAAACATCCTTTTACATGCAAACAAAAGCAAAAAACTCACTTATTAGTATTTACCCAAACCAAAGTCCAGCAATCAGATTTACAAACATTCCCAAACGTCAGAAAACAAAAGTTTAAAACTTCCTTTTACATGCAAACCAAAGCAAACAACTCACTTATAAGCGTTTACCTAAACCAAAGTCCAGCAACCAGATTTACAAACATTCACTGACATCGGATTATAAAGTTTAAAACATCCAAATTTTACATGCAAACAAAAGCAAACAACTCACTTATAAGTATTTACCCAAACCAAAGTCCAGCAATCAGATTTACAAAAATTCACAGACGTCAGATAAAAGTTTAAAACATCCTTTTACATGCAAACAAAAGCAAACAGCTCACTTATAAGCTTTTACCTAAACCAAAGTCCAGCAATCAGATTTACAAACATTCCCAAACGTCAGATTATAAAGTTTAAAAACTTCCTTTTACATACAAACAAAAGCAAACAACTCACTTATAAGCTTTTACCTAACCCAAAGTCCAGCAATCAGATTTACAAACATTCATTAACGTCAGATAAAAGTTTAAAACATCCTTAGCATGCAAACAAAAGCAAACAGCTCACTTATAAGTATTTACCCAAACCAAAGTCCAGCAATCAGATTTACAAACATTCCCAAACGTCAGATTATAAAGTTTAAAAACTTTCTTTTACATACAAACAAAAGCAAACAACTCACTTATAAGCTTTTACCTAAACCAAAGTCCAGCAATCAGATTTACAAACATTCACTGACATCAGGTAAAAGTTTAAAACATCCTTTTACATGCAAACAAAAGCAAACAGCTCACTTATAAGTATTTACCCAAACCAAAGTCCAGCAATCAGATTTACAAACATTCCCAAACGTCAGAAAACAAAGTTTAAAAACTTCCTTTTACATGCAAACCAAAGCAAACAACTCACTTATAAGCGTTTACCTAAACCAAAGTCCAGCAACCAGATTTACAAACATTCACTGACATCGGATTATAAAGTTTAAAACATCCAAATTTTACATGCAAACAAAAGCAAACAACTCACTTATAAGTATTTACCCAAACCAAAGTCCAGCAATCAGATTTACAAAAATTCACAGACGTCAGATAAAAGTTTAAAACATCCTTTTACATGCAAACAAAGCAAACAGCTCACTTATAAGCTTTTACCTAAACCAAAGTCCAGCAATCAGATTTACAAACATTCCCAAACGTCAGATTATAAAGTTTAAAAACTTCCTTTTACATACAAACAAAAGCAAACAACTCACTTATAAGCTTTTACCTAACCCAAAGTCCAGCAATCAGATTTACAAACATTCATTAACGTCAGATAAAAGTTTAAAACATCCTTTAGCATGCAAACAAAAGCAAACAGCTCACTTATAAGTATTTACCCAAACCAAAGTCCAGCAATCAGATTTACAAACATTCCCAAACGTCAGATTATAAAGTTTTAAAACTTTCTTTTACATACAAACAAAAGCAAACAACTCACTTATAAGCTTTTACCTAAACCAAAGTCCAGCAATCAGATTTACAAACATTCACTGACATCAGGTAAAAGTTTAAAACATCCTTTTACATGCAAACAAAAGCAAACAGCTCACTTATAAGTATTTACCCAAACCAAAGTCCAGCAATCAGATTTACAAACATTCCCAAACGTCAGAAAACAAAGTTTAAAAACTTCCTTTTACATGCAAACAAAAGCAAACAACTCACTTATAAGCGTTTACCTAAACCAAAGTCCAGCAATCAGATTTACAAACATTCACTGACATCAGATAAAAGTTTAAAACATCCAAATTTTACATGCAAACAAAAGCAAACAACTCACTTATAAGTATTTACCCAAACCAAAGTCCAGCAATCAGATTTACAAAAATTCACAGACGTCAGAGAAAAGTTTAAAACATCCTTTTACATGCAAACAAAAGCAAACAGCTCACATATAAGCTTTTACCTAAACCAAAGTCCAGCAATCAGATTTACAAACATTCCCAAACGTCAGATTATAAAGTTGAAAAACTTCCTTTTGCATACAAACAAAAGCAAACAACTCACTTATAAGCTTTTACCTAAACCAAAGTCCAGCAATCAGATTTACAAACATTCACTGACGTCAGGTAAAAGTTTAAAACATCCTTTTACATGCAAACAAAAGCTAACAGCTCACTTATAAGTATTTACCCAAACCAAAGTCCTACAATCAGATTTACAAAAACTCACAAACTTTAGACAAAACAATTTTTTTTAAGGCTACACTTACGAGAGTAATGATCGCAGCTGGACGCTGTAGACAGCTGCAGATTGGGTTCTCCAAGATGATGGTCGCCCAGGAAGCACATGTTCAAACCATCTTTGTGTTCTTGGCCGCACACGTCGAAGTCGTCTGCCTCACAGCGGGTGCAGAAGTCGTAACTCTGGCACGTCTCCGCGGTGTCTGTCGACGATTTGTCGTGAGAAGGAAAAAATAGAGGAGTCACATAAATAGAATGTCACTGAAAACACAATACAGAGAATAATGTCGTCGTTTATACTCTAAGGACAATTTGGAATAAAGCCCGCGAGGGAAAAAAAATAATGAACAAACATTATTATTATTATATACTGAGAATTAAAAGCAACAGCAGTAATGTTAATTAACACTACTGTGACTTTTAATTCTCGATATTTTAGCATCGTTGCATGGGTTCCATGGTTCATTATTTATTATTACTATTATATGTTCAGAAGATGAACCCCATTCATAAGGAACAAGCCCACCACAGGGGCCACTGACTTGAAATTCTAAAGCTTCGAAAGCATATGGTGTTCATTTGAAGGAAGTAACAGGAGGTAATGAGAAATACGGAGAGAAAAAATCAACTATTAGAGAAGAAAAAATAAATTAACACCCGCAAGTGTTGCATCATCGCCGTACTGAACAACCTTGTTTTCCAGGCCAACAACGATATCACTTGTAGGAAAAATAACAAGAATAAAACAGTTTTCAAAAAAGGACTTTGAAAAAGGGGAAATAGTTTTCTTACAAAAGAACAGCATCACAGCTATCAAATCGTTTCAAATCTTACGGCAAGAGAGATTCCCAGATTCCTATAAAAAATCAATATGTTTCTGTAAAAAGTCTTTGAATCATGAAAAACAAGACCAGGGCGACATTGTTACAAGATATAATTTGCTCTTGTCTCATATAAAGAAACCACAGGGATGAAAGCAAGCAGATACGCAAGGAGACTCACCTTCCAAGCACAGTTTAGCACACTGAGACACACTGGTCAGCTGGGCCACTAGCTTGTGATATTTCTGAGGCATTCCTGAATTTGGGTAAGAGGTGAATATTTTTTCTGCCTTTTCTGGAAAGAGAAAAGTAAGAGGAATTATATTTACAAAGTATGTCGCATAACTTATTTTCTGGAATCAAATCAGTTATCAGCGTAGTCATAGATATTACAACCAGTTAGATTTGAAATACTTCAGAAGTGCCTAATTGTTTCCTGTAAGTTTAAAGTACTTTAGACAAGGGATGGAAGATTATTAATTCGATTGGTAACCTTCATATGCACTGAACAATGAATATAATCATGCTAGGTGTGGTTGTTTTAACCTGGCATCTTTATGTAACAATGCAACTGAATAATTCCTATTCATCCAAAGACAAACATGCAAATCTGAGTAAAATCTTATTTTTGACATGCATACAAGGCTGAAACTGGCATCTTCTCATAAATACACAACTAAATAATTGCTGCTCATCCAAACACACGTACAATTCTGAGAGATTTCTTCCTTTGGAAATGCATGCAGGGCAGAACTTGGCACCTTTTCGTAACTATGCAAGTGAAGAATTCCTGCTTATCCAAACACAAACAAACACATCTGAGAGATTTCTTACTGTTGAAATGTATACTTGGCATCTTTTCGTAACAGCTACACAACTGAAGAATTCTTGCTCATCTAAAAACACACAAAGTCTGAGAGATTTCTAACTTTCGAAATATATACTTGGCATCTTTTCGTAGCAGCTACACAACTGAAGAATTCTTGCTCATCTAAAAACACACAAAGTTTGAGAGATTTTTTTAACTTTCGAAATATATACTTGGCATCTTTCCGTAGCAGCTACACAACTGAAGAATTCTTGCTCATCCAAAAACACACAGAGTCTGAGAGATTTCTTACTTTCGAAATGCATACAAGCTTGATGCGTTGAGTAGTTCCCCCCATCGGAGACATCTATGAAGGTCTCTACGTGCAGGTGACACGTTCCCATCTCCCAGCAAAACTCGAAGCTGTTGCAGTTGTAGTCTTGGCTTCTGGTGCACTGCCTATGGTCATAGAATAATGAAAAATTTTCTTTGGTAATATTCCCCGAAAATAATTGTGCTTTTACGTGTCTCTGGTCTGTCCCTTTGCCTTTTTTTTTTGTAATTTACTGATGGTGTGTTGGGGTAGGGAATACAAGTCTGTGTAATTATGTTCTCACTGATTCATTGATTTAGATATAAATCCATGGGGATAGGGAACACATGAAGAAATAAATGCATAACAATATACACATATATACACATTATATATATATATATATATATATATATATATATATATATATATATATATATATATATATATATATATATATATATGTATATATATTTATCTATCTATAAGGTCTTCCAAACATAAAACCGTAAGTTTGTCATCCTCTACATACTGATCTGTAATACGCCTTCCTATGAAATATGCCTTCAAACATTTTAGAATCCTAGTAGATAATTTAAAAAGTTACTAGTTAAGAGAATTACGGCAGAGATTTGGGTAACAAAGTCTTCCACCTGAGGTGATTTGCCAATGATGCAGAATTAATGTAGGATATTTGTCTCTGTTAATTACAAATCAACATGGACAGAGATGATCCAGGTCTACCTATGGTACAATTAACTGAAGAAGATAGATGTGTGGGAAACTGGGAGACATGTCAAGACTCAGCAAAAAAGTGGGAGGAAGAGGCTAGGGAAAGATTAAAGCTACAAGCCAGGGTTTTGCTAGATCCTGTCAGATCCTTCAGAACGTTCAGAGAAGCACCTAAGGAGTCCCCAAGGAGTATCATGGAGTAGGGTCAATTTTATGTAGGATACAAGAGGTCATTGGTCAGTCCTGGGGCAAATTAAAGCTACAAGCCAGAGTTTTGCTAGATCCTGTCAGGTCCTTCAAAACTTACAGAATAACACCTGAGGATTCCCCAAAAGATCCTCAGAAAATAGCTGTTTGTGTAGGTTATAAGAAATCATTAGCCAATTCTGCTCATAGGTCTTTAGTAACCATACTGAAAGGTTTAAGATGCTGCTGAAGGAGAAAGTTATGTAACAGTTGTGAAAAGTCGAATTTATTGTTGTTAATGTATTATAGACTGATAATGAATACTAATTAGGAGTACACGAGGGAACGTCCAAACGTTTAAGACTGTAGTGAAGTTGCTTATAAAAAAAATTGCCATGAATTTCAGGGCTCAAACTCGAAACCAACTTACATAGCACATTCTTCAGGGGAGTATCCTTTCGACACAGGGACCTGTCGTATTGATGGAAATTCCTCCGAGCAGAGGGGTGTAGTCCGTTAAATAGTTTCCTGTTGACACAGATATGACAGTTTTAGTGCATGAAATACTTATGATTTGTAAGTGGCGTAAAAGATATTGTGCACTTCCTAGAATCTCTGGTAAAGGGAGTAGGCTGATTTTATCACTTATAATCCCATCCCAATCGCAAGCCATTTTTCCTCCAATGTTATTTTTTTCTGAATGGAATGGAATGGAATATAAGATTTAGGCCAAAGGTCAAGCAAGAGCTGGGACCTATGATGAAGTCATTCACAGCTGAAAGGGAAAATGAGAGGAATAAAAAGGCTTGAAAGGTGTAACAGGAGGAAACCCTTTTGCAGTTGCGTTGTGAAACAACTCATGAGAGGGTTGAGGAAAGTAAGATGGAAGAAAGAGAATAAACGGAGGTACAGTGAAAGGAATGAAAGAGGTTGCAGCTAGGGGAAAGGGACGCTCGAAGAACCAGAATGACAGTGCACCGCATGACGTGCACTGACAACAGAGTTAATTTTTTAGGGGAAAGGATTTGTTTGGCTAACGGAGAAGGATACTAACGACCATGAATGGTGCAATCGTCTTTCTTCTCGATTCGAGAGCTGTTGACTTCGGCTGCGTGCTGGCTGTAGAGACTACACTCCCCCGTCATGAAGTTGTGGACGATAGTCTCGCATTTGAAGTCCATCCAGTAGACGCAGGCTGACATGCAAGCGAGGGTCGACCCGTCTTTCTGTTGGGCGGAAAAGAAGAAGAAGAAGAAGAAGAAGAATTGTCCTTCCTTGTAAGGCTTTTGGAACCGAGAGTCAAAACACTTGAACGTTTCCGGGAGGACTCTTTTAATACAATTTTTTTCGCTGAAGGGAATAGTTAGCGGTTACTTCTTTGGACAAAAATGAAATGGACCAGTAATTAGCAATTGAATCTTGCATCCTAATTATTATTAATTAAAGACTTGCCTTTTAAAAGAAATTATCATTGTTATTATTTAGAAGATGAACCCTATTCATATGGAACAAGCTGACCACAGGGGCCATTAACAAGAAATTTAAGAAGACCTTCGTATTATTATTATTTATTATTATTATTATTATTATTATTATTATTAGGGGCCACTGATTTGAAATCCAAGTTTCCACAGAATATTATGGTGTTCTTTCGAAAGAAGTAACAGAAGGTAATTAGAAATACAGAAAGAAGAGATCAGTTACTAGAAAAAAAATTAACACGATAATGAATAAATATATAAAAATGTAAGTATATATAAGTTCCATATCAGTATGGTTCGTCTTCTGAATAATAATAATAATAATAATAATAATAATAATAATAATAATAATAATAATAATAATAATAATAATAATAAAATTTAGAATAATAAAAAGAAGGGTTTTCAATTCAATTTGATATTGGCATCCTAATGGTGTGAAATAATAATAATAATAATAATAATAATAATAAAATAATAATTAATAATAATTTAATAATAATAATAATTAATATTGGATTCATTTCCTAAGAAAAAGAAAAAGTTTTTTTTTACCTACCAATTTGATACTACTACTACTACTACTACTACTACTACTACTACTACTACTACTAATAATAATAATAATAATAATAATAATTATTATTATTATTGTTATTATTCAGAATATGAACCCTACCTACATGGAAGAAGTCCACAGGGGGTTTTAATTTGATATACAAGCTTCCAAAGAATTTGGTGTTCTTTAGAAGAAATTAACAAGAGGTAAAAGGAAAAACAGTAAAATAATAATAATAATAATAATAATAATAATAATAATAATAATAATAATAATAATAATAATAATAATAATAATTATAACAATAATAATACAATCTAGATTCATTTCCCAAATAAGAAAAAAAAGAGGGAAGTGTTTTCAACCAACCAGTTTGATATTGGCATCGGGACTCGTGATGGTGTGATATCTCTTGAAGGTGTAAAACTGGAACCTGATTGGGTCCATGGGGTCTGGAGTCTTGAACATGATGTGCTGCGTGGCTGTGAAGTTCACCTCCACTTCCTGGAAAAGGACACAACCACAGAGAGAGAGAGAGAGAGAGAGAGAGAGAGAGAGAGAGAGAGAGAGATGTCAGTGCTGTATTTTGTTATTGCTGAAGATATATATATATATATATATATATATATATATATATATATATATATATATATATATATATATATATATATATATATATATAGACTATTTATCACATCACCGTGATTCATATACAATCAGAAAGCTACAAACGTCCTTTAATATCCAATTCGCTCTACCTCGGAAATAATATATTTTCATATATGATACCGAAGGGGATTTTTTTAGTTGATAATAAGTTCACCGTCCCGTGGGGTCGAACCAGCGAAGGACGAGGACTCAGGACTACAGGGACGCACTAACCCAGTCGGCCACAAGAGAGGTATAATTGGATATCGGCTCCCATATACAACTCACTCGTCGAACTCAGGTGTTTTGCATTTGGAGACGATATCCACCCACCTCTGCCATGTTGACCGTGTAATGCGTTTGTCGCACGTAGCCATATTATGACTATTTATCACATCACCGTGATTCATATACAATCAGAAAGCTACAAACGTCCTTTAATATCCAATTCGCTCTACCTTGAAATAATATATTTTCATATATGTTACCAAAGGGGAATTTTTAGTTGATAATAGTTCACCGTCCCGTGGGGTCGAACCAGCGAAGGACAAGGACTCAGGACAGGGATGCAAACCCATGTGAACTTGTATATGAAAATATATTTCGAGGTAGAGCTAACTGGATATTAAAGGATAGCTTTCTGATATATATATATATATATATATATATATATATATATATATATATATATATATATATATATATATATATATATATATATATATATATATATATATATATCTTCGTAAAAATGTATACTGTAAAATTTTTCCAGAATGTTGTGATATGCTTTGTAATTGTCGTATGATTTTTTTTTACAGGAGATGCTGCAGTATATTCTGTATATTAGTAATAATTATGCAAAAAATGTCTCACAAATACTGATAATTTAGATAACGTAAAACAGGAAAAGATTTTGTTATCCAACCACTTTGTGGTTCCTGGATTGTCATCGAGATCGCTTTGTTTTGAGTTCAAGCAATTTCCTGTTAGAGTTGCGTTAACAGGTGAGAGATAAGGGATGGGTGCCCAGTCACGTAGACAAATTTTCACTCCCATACGAGGAGGGGGAATTATTGCGCAAAACCGTGTGGTAATTGCGTCATATAGTTTCTAGAACGTGTTTCAATCGAAACAGTTGCATTGTCCTGATCATGTTCACCTTTGTACCCTGGTCCCAAAACGTTTTAGAATATTCTGTGGGTCTTGGTCCCAAAGTGTTTTACATGACGTCATTCAGCTTTGCTAGAATGATCTATGGGGTTTTGCTTTTGGGTGGAAAGAAACAAAAATCAGATTCATATAGAGACGGAATACCGTGAGGTGT
This sequence comes from Macrobrachium rosenbergii, assembly GCF_040412425.1. Lineage (NCBI taxonomy): Eukaryota > Metazoa > Arthropoda > Malacostraca > Decapoda > Palaemonidae > Macrobrachium > Macrobrachium rosenbergii. The sequence goes on from NC_089748.1 coordinate 30,290,889, forward strand.
AGATGTAAAAAGAAGTTCTCTCTCTCTCAGATAACGTAAAGTAATTAATTGTTGGGCTCTCCATTTTGATTTTGTGAGATCTAACATTTCGATTTATAACAGTGTATATATTGGTAATGGAGCCTATTGTGTACCTTGTGAACATCTGCAGACTGTGTGAAAGCTTGTGTAAGGTAAAGTGAATTTTACAAATTTATACCATGGTATAATGTAATTTGAAGTGTTTAAATAATTTGATAGGTTTAAACAAGTGATTATTAGAACGGTCAATTAAGTAAGATTTTTAAGTGAATTTATTTCACTTTCTACACTTTTCAGTTTTTGTGTGTTTTTGTATGTTCTTGTGTTTTCAAATTACTTACTTAGATTTCTTTCACATCTTAAGTGTTTCTTAATGGTTTAAATTTTGCTCTGTTAATTTTGTTTCACATACAAAAAATTTAGTGATTTAAATTTGTTTTATAATTTGATTTAAGAATTAAGATTTGTTTTTTCAAGTAATAGTAAGTCTTTTTCAAAGTAAGATTGTGAAATTTGATGTATTAATTTGGAAGTAATAAATCAAATAAATTTTTGTATTTAAAGTTTTTACAATAGTGTTTCATTTATTAACCACCAGTGGTAGGAATAACTTTGCTAAGTCATAGTTGATAATAGTTTTGTTCCTTCATTTTTGCTGATGTGACTCTAAACTTGGGAGACAGTTACAGTAGTGGAGTGATGCTCATTTATTAATTTTAGTATATACTAATACCTCACAATTGTTTTGATATTTGGTACCTCACATTGTTGATAATTATTTTAAGCGATCACTGTTGCCTTTAGAGTACTGAGTTGTATTTTTTTTTGTTATGAGAGTTCATGTGTCTGGCTGTAAGTGAGGTAAACTTGAATCCTATGATTGGTAGAGTAATAACCAGGTACTTGGAACACTCTGTGACAATATATATATATATATATATATATATATATATATATATATATATATATATATATATATATAATATAAGCCAACACTTTTGACATGAAACAGTATAGTAAAACCAAATCTTTTGAGAAACAACATATAAAACCAACTCTTTTGAGAAAGAATAAAATAAAATAAACTCTTTTGAGAAACAACGTAATAAGCTAGCTCTTCCGAGAAACTATAAATATAGCTGAAAGAAAAGCAACGTAATAAAACCAACTCTTCTGAGAAACAGTAAATACAATTGAAATAAAAGCAACATAATAAAACCAACTCCTTCGATAAACAACATAATAAAACCAACTCTTTTGAGAAACACCATAATAAAACCAATTCTTTCGAGAAACAACAAATACAGTTGAATGAAAAACAACATAATAAAACCACCACCTTTGAGAAGCAATATAATAAAACCAACTCTTTTGAGAAACAAAAAAAATATAATGGTGTGACGAGCAAGATAAACCAACTCTTTTGAAAAACAACTTTATAAAACCAACCCTTATGAAAAACAAGATAATAAAACCAACTCTTTTGAGAGACAAAATAATAAAACTAACCCTTTTGGGAAACAACAAACACAATTGAATGAAAAACAACACAATAAGATCAATTCTTTTGAAAAAGACCATTATAAAACCAACTCTTTAGAAAAACAGCACAATAAAACCAACTCTTTTGAGAAATAACAAATACAATTGGATGAAAACAACATAATAAAACCAACACCTTTAAGAAACAATATGATAAAACCAACTCTTTTAAGAAAAAACAAATCTAATGGAATGATGAGCAAGATAAACCAACTCTTTTGAAAAACAACATTATAAAACCAACTCTTTTGAAAAACATCATGAAACCAGGTTTTGAAAAACAACATCAATGAAACAACAAAACCAATAAAAAAGATCAAATCTTTTGAGAAACATAAAACAAACTCTTTAATAATAAAACCAACCCTTTTGGGAAAACAACAAATACAAATTTTTGGGAAAAACAACACGATAAAAGTAACTCTTTTGAAAAACAACATTATAAAACCACCTCTTTAGAAAAAACATAATAAAACCAACTCTTGGGAGAAACAACAAACGCAACAGAAGTCAACACAGCCGCGAAAATGAGGACCAAATCTCACCACGTATTTGATCTTGAAGGAGAACTTCCCTTCCTGGATGTACTTCCTGAGGAGGACGTCGACCTCGGCCGAGGGCAGGTCATCGAAGGTCATGTTATCGTGGTTGTCGATGTAGTGTTCGCAGGTGAAGTTCTTGACCTGGGGGCCCTCCGCGCCCTCGTTATTACTCAGGTAACAGGCGCCGAAGTCTCGGCAGAAATGGAATGATCTGACGGGTGGGCAAAAGGGAAGGTGACCTCAGGTACAGGTGAGATTGGGACAAGGTGTTGTTGGTTAAGAGGGGTTCTTAAGTACCGGTACTTAAGTGGCGCTCTTATTCATGGTTGAAATTTAATGTTTATAGGTGAACGGTTGTGTTTGAATTTACTGCATACATATTATATATAATACATACATATATATTATATATATATATATATATATATATATATATATATATATATATATATATATATATATATATATATATATATATATATATATATATATATATATATATATATATACATATACATATATACATATATATATATACATATATATATTATATACATACATGTATATGCATATACATATATACATATATATATATATATATATATATATATATATATATATATATATATATATATATATATATATATACATATATACTATATACATATAAATATAAATATATATATATATATATATATATATATATATAAACATACATGTATATACACATATGTATGCATATACATACATACATAAATTATTATTTACATTAATAACGACAGATAACCAAATTACTGTGTACGGACAGACTCACTTGCAGTCGAATGCGTCCTCTAAAGAACAGAACTCGGCACAAGCTTCTAAATCATCAGCCTTGTATTCCATTTCGTCTTCGCCTGGGACTTGAAACGGCTCGTCTGGGATTCTGCGAAAGAGAGGACCAGTCAAAACTCGGGAAAACAAAACCACATGAAAGATGTTGGCAAAAACGAACAACCAAGATCTCGCAAGAAGTGTTGGAATGGAATATAAAATTTAGGCCAAAGGCTAAGCAAGAGCTGGGACCTATGATGAGGTCATTTGGCGGTGAAAGGGGCATTGAGAGTAAAAAAGGTCTGGATGGTGTATCAGGAGGAGAAACTGAGAGTAGAAAGGTTTGAAAGGTGTATCAGGAGGAGAAACTGAGAGTAGAAAGGTTTGAAAGGTGTATCAGGAGGAGAAACTGACAGTAGAAAGGTTTGAAAGGTGTAACAGAAGGATAAACTGACAGCAGAAAGGTTTGAAAGGTGTAACAAGAGGATAAACTGACAGCAGAAAGGTGTGAAAGGTGTAACAGCGGGGGAAACTGAGTGTAGAAAGGTTTAAAAGGTGCAACAGGAGGAGAAACAGAGTAGAAAGGTTTGAAAGGTATAAGAGGAAAAGCAGAGTAGAAAGGTTTGAAAGGTGTAACAGGAGAAAAACCTTTTGCAGCTGCAATATAAAACAATTGTTGAGAGGGTGGAGGAAAGTAAGAACGAGGAAAGGGAACATGAACGGAGGAGGTACAGTCATAAAATGAAAGAGGTTGCAGCTAAGGGCCTAAGGGACGCCGCAAGGAACCTTAAAGTTTACCGTTTTCTATCCGACAGAATTTATCCAAAACGGTACAAAACAAGAGTTATTCAAACAACTGGTCTTTGGTTGAAAGTTAACTGTATGCTGCTATTTTTATCACTGGTTTAATTTTTCTTATTATTACTATTATTTTAATAATATTATATCATTATTTTTATATATTATTATAAACACTCTTATTACTATTACTTCAACAACTGTTTGGATAATAGCCGATTACTATTTTTTATTTTTCTAT
>NC_089748.1:30299845-30332345 GCF_040412425.1 Macrobrachium rosenbergii
TTTGTCAGCAAGGGACTTTTGAAAGCTAAGGAACTTTTGAAAGCAAAGGACTTTTGGAATTAAAGGGATTTTTGAAAGCAAGGAACTTTTGAAAATAAGGGACTTTTTAGAGCAAAGGGACTTTTGAAAGCAAATGGACTTTCGAAAGTAAAGGGACTTCTGAGAGCAACAGGACTTCTGAAAGCGAAGGGACGTTTGAAAGCAAAGGGACTTTATAAGCAAAGGACTTTTGAAAGCAAAGGGACTTTTGAAAGTAGAAGGACTTTTGAAAGCATGGGACTTTTGAAAGCAAAGGGACTTTTAAAAACAAGAGACTTTTGAAAGTAAAGGTACTTTTATAAGCCAGGGACATTTAAAAGCAAAGGGACTCATGGAAGCAAAGAGGCTTTTGAAAACAAAGGGACTCTTGAAAGCAAAGGGACTTTTGAAAGCAAAAGGACACCTGAAAGCAAATGACTTTTTGAATTAAAGGGGCTCCTGAAAGCAAGGGGGATTTGGTAGCAAAAGGACTTTTGCAAGCAAGAGACATTTGCAAGAAAAAGGACTTTTGAAAGGAAAGGGACTTTTGAAAGCAAAGGGACTTTTGAAAGCTAGTGGAGGTTTTGAATCAAAGGGACTTTTGAATGCAAAGGGACTGTTGAAATCAAAGGTGAATTTTGAAAACATTGGACTTTTAGAATCAAAGGGATTTTTGAAAGCTAAGAGACGCTTCAGAAGCAAGTTGACTTTTGAAAGCAAAGGACCTCCATTACTTACGTCGATGCTCCCGATACGCGTCGGGGAGATGTCTCCCATGCCGAGCAGGTAGACGTACACGTACTGCTTGAATTCGTATTCCTCGGCCGCCACCGCTGCGAATTGGACTGTAGGGATGAAGGGGTATTCTTATCTCCTGCTCGCTCGCTCCCTCCCTCCCCCTCTCTCTCTCCCCAGATCCAACGTCTCTCTCTCTTCTCTCTCTCTCTCACGAAATAGGAAATAAAAACTAACTCTTAAGAGCAGAGGACTCTCTCTCTCTCTCTCCCCACATCCAACGCCTCTCTCTCTCCTCTCTCCACATCCAGAGTCTCTCTCCTCTCTCCACATCCAGAGTCTCTCTTCTCTCTCTCTCTCTCTCTCTCTCTCTCTCTCTCTCTCACGAAATAGGAAATAAAAACAAACTCTTATGAGCAGGGAAGGGCTCTCTCTCTCTCTCTCTCTCTCTCTCTCTCTCTCTCTCTCTCTCTCGTTCTGAAACATTCATTCTTTTCCAGCCAGATTTCTTCTCTCCCCATGTACCTGTTACCATTTCGCTCCCTAAAGTTTATCTCTCTCTCTCTCTACCTCCGATGTCTCTCTCTCTCTCTCTCTCTCTCTCTCTCTCTGTAACATTCTTCCCCAGTCAGATTCTATCTCTCCATGTACCTGTTACCACTTCGCTCCCTCAAATTTCTTTCTCTCTCTCTCTCTCTCTCTCTCTCTCTCTCTCTCTCTCTCTCTCTCTCCCTCCACCCCCACCTCCAATGTCTCTCTCTCTCTCCTCACGCGCATCAGAAAATTCTTTTTTTTGGCGTTATGAAAAAATGCTTCATATGACATGCTTATCATTAGACATCATGTGGTGTTATCTCTCTCTCTCTCTCTCTCTCTCTCTCTCTCTCTCTTACGAAACTACGAAACGAAAACTCACTCTTATTAGCAGGGAAGAAGATATAGAGCGTCGACCAATCGTCTGAGTATTTGTCGAAACATTCGTTGACCGCAAACTCGGACGGGCTCGGAAGGATAAGTTCCTTGGCGTTGTAAACATTCGTCGTCACTCTCTGTTCGATCTGCAACGACAGACTGTCGTCACTGCTAGTAATTAAATCACTTTATAAATGACTTTGCAAGTAATTTCTTAAATGTCATTGCAAGTCGTTTCATAAATGTTATCGCGGGTAATGAGATACAGATATAATTTTCATTTGTAAAAAATTATGATGAAAAATAAATGTTAAGTTTCCACACATTTTGATTTCTACAGTTGATTGGTCATATTGTTGTTTTACACATACACACACATACATACACACACATATATAATATATATGTATATGCATGTATATATATACATAATATATATATATATATATATATATATGTATATATATATATATATATATATATATATATATATATATATATATATATATATATATATATATATATATATATATATATATATGCATATACATATATATTTGTTTATATATTTATATATAATATAAATACTGTATATATTCATATTACATAAATAATAAATAATGGATATATATATATATATATATACATATATATATATATATATATATATATATATATATATATATATATATATATATATATATATATATATATATATATATATATATATGTTTGTGTGTGCCTGTGTGTACATTTAAGTAAGTGCATCAGCAAATCCATATTCTCTCGTGGGCATATAAAGCATTTACAACCTACATCTTCATATTTGGAATAATTTCCCATATGTCCGAAGGAATTAATTTCAATTCAATTCAACACCACAAAATGAAAACTCAATACGTTCTCTTTTCCCTTATCAAACGTGTCTTTCCAAAGATGAATTAATTTGATGAATTAATCTGAAATGAAGAAAGTTATAGAAACCTGAAACATTTACTTCAATTTTTTTTAAAGTCAGAAGATTGAATGAGAGAGACTTACTGTGCTTGGATCAGTTCGGTTGTAGATAAATACATCGCCTCTGACTGGAATCAAGGTGGGAATTGGTGATGATTCTTTCCCCTGTGGAGTGTAGAAACATTAATTGCTATTGTGGTGTCAAAAAATATCGAGTACTCTTTAGAGAATATTAATAATTATGGAATATTCTTCAAAGACTATTACGTACCATGTGGGGGGTAAATAAATATGGAATGTTCTTCAGAGAATATTCTACAAATACAGTCTTGTGGAGTATAGAAATATTAATTTCCATATTTGCGTAAATATATATGGAGTCTTCTTTCTTGAACATTAATAAATATGGAGTATGCCTTAGAATATATTCTGGTATGTGGAGTATAGGAAAAAATTTTTTATATACTGGTGTAAGAAAACATGGAGTATTCTTCAGAAAATATTCTGATATGTGCAGTATAGAAATATTTATTTCCATTTTGGCGTAAGAAAATATGGAGTATTCATTAAAAAATATCAATAAGTATGGAATATTCTTTAGAAAATATTCATAAACATGGAGTATTCTTTAGGGAATATTAATAAATATGAAGTATTATTTAAAGAAAATTTTGTCTTGTGGAAGACAGATGTAATAGTTGCCATATTTGTGTAACAAAATATTGAATAAACTTCAGAGAATATTCAGAGAATACGGAGAATTCTTTAGAGAATATTCTGCCATGTGGAGTATAGAAATATTAATTGGAATATTGGTGTAAATAAATAAGGAGGATTCTTTAGAGTATATTCTACCCTGTGGAGTATAGAAATGTTAACTACCGTATTTGTCTGAGAAAATATGGAATATTCTCTAGAGAATATCCTGCCCTGTCGGAGTATACTGTAGAAGTATTAACTACCGTATTTGTCTAAGAAAATAAGGAATATTCTCAAGAGAATAAGATTATACTGTAGAAGTATTAACTACCGTATTTGTCTGGAAAATAAGGAATATTCTCAAGAGAATATCCTGCCCTGTGGGGTATAGACGTATTAACTACCGTATTTCTCTAAGAAAATATGGAGTATTCTCTAGAGAATATCCTACCTTGTGGAGTATAGAAGTATTAACTACAGTATTTGTCTAAGAAAATATGGAGTATTTAATATCCTGCCCTGTGGAGTATAGAAATATCAATGGGCAGTCAGTCATGCCCCCAAGAGGAGGGATTTGGGGGGGGCGCTGCGCCCCTCGCGAAAGCAAAGTAGTGCCCTTATGCTTTTAGCTCATTCAGGAGGGCTGACTTGCTTAACACTTGCTGTGAATACAAACGAGCGTGGGCCCTCGTGGATCGATGCCCAGAGCTGGGGAGACGGTTCTGGTAAGGACTGGGGAGGGGGTGGGGGTGAAGGGGGTAGGATTTTTGTGGCCCTACACACAAGAATACAAGGGAATTCAAAGCAGATCTTGTATCACCTCTGTAATGTTTCCTGTAAAGCAACTGGAACCTCGGAAGTTCCAGCGAGGAAGCGACTCATTACTACTCTAAAACAATTCTTGTATTTTAATGGTTGGCTTATATTTTTATCTATCTATTTATCAACTTCTTGATTTATTTTTTTGTGTAACTGATATCTCTTCTCTCTGTATCTCCTATTATTACCTTCTGTTACTTTCTAATGAACCCCACTTTACTCTTTGGAAGCTTTAGAATTTCAAGTCAACATGGCCCCTGTGGTGGACTTGTTCCTTATGAACAGGGTTCTTCATCTTCTGTAGATCTACAGTATAATAATAATTATAAATGTTTTGTTGATCAATTTGCTTCTTTCTCTGTATATGAAGCTTAATGAGGTTCCAGAACTCGGTTATTTATTTGTATTATACAGACACGAACGGGGCTGTCTGACTGCCTTTGCAAGAGAAGGTGAGATGGCGTTTCCAGTTCCAGCGGCCAGACTCTTCGGAGTTTGTGGTGAAGTGGAGTTACAAAAGACTTTTCGGTTTAAAAAGGCGTTTATCTTAGTTTCCCCTTCTCGTTATTTCCCCTCCCGGAGACAATGGAAAACGCTTTTTCGTCGAAAGTTTTCTTTTTGGCGTGGCAAAAACGGCGATAGGTGAACGATTGGGAGTTCTGATTAGAAATTTGAAAACAGGACAAATCAAAAAAGAGACGAATGTTTTTAGTTTTCTGTAGAAGAAAGCTATTGTGCCAGCTTTGTCTGTCCGTCCGCACTTTTTTCTGTCCGCCCTCAGATCTTGAAAACTACTGAGGTCAGAGGGTTGCAAACTGGTACGTTGATCATCCACCCTCCAATCGTCAAACATACCAAATTGCAGCCCTCTAGCCTCAGTAGTTTTTGTTTTATTCAAGGTTAACGTTAGCCACAATCGTGCGTCTGGCAACGATATAGGCCAGGCCACCACCGGGCCTTGGTTAAAGTTTCATGGGCCGCGGCTCAGACAGCATTATACCAAGACCACCGAAAGACAGATCTATTTTCGGTGGCCTTGATTATACGCTTTACAGAAAACTCGACTGAGCCAAAGAAACTTCGGCGCATTTTACTTGTTTTATTATGTTTTTTGTTCTTCTCGACAAAAATAAAACTGAAGAGTCCGTTGTTCCGAACTTTCGCTCCCAAGTGTTCATTTTTTTTTATTAGGAGTTTAGGAAACAACTACGCAACGAAAAAATGATTCAGCCAAACTTGAACCTCACGCCATCTTATAGTTATCGGAAAGTCAATGATCAATCTGGAATGAGTGATTTCTCTGCAATAAAATGATTCAGTATATTCATGTTGCGTGGAATTCCGTGAAATATATGTATATATTTTTTCGTTGCTTTTATTGCGCAACAACATTCAGCTGTTTCGTAAATTCCTAATATTAAACGGTAACACTCGCGAGCGAAAGTTCGAAACAACACATCCTTCCGTTTTATTTTTGTCGGGAATAACAAAACATATAATAAAAAAAACAACATTGGTCTATTTTTCTTTTCCAGATTTCTGATTTCTAATCAAAACCTCCTCCCCCGCCCAAATCAGTCAGCTGACGCCTTTTTTTGCGACGTCAAAAAGAAAAGCTTCGATAAAACACGCTTTTAGTGTTCTGTAAATGAAAACTATTGAGATGAATTTGTCTGTCCGTCAGCACCTTTTCTGTCCGCCCTCAGATCTTAAAAACTACTGAGACTAGAGGGCTTGAAATTGGTATGTTGATCATCCACCCTCCAATCATCAAACATAACAAATTTTAGCCCTCTAGCCTCAGTAGTTTTTATTTGATTTAAGGTTAAGGTTAGACATAATCGTGCGTCTGGCATTGTAGGACAGGCGTCTGGCAGAAAACCCGATTGCTCGAAGAAACAGGCTTTCAGAGGGGAGAATGAAAAGGGGAACGCTGACTTGAGCTCCATCTTGCCACAGACTCCAAATTCTGAAAAGGCTGACTTGAGTCTCCACGACAGGAAGACAAAACAAAAGTGTGACGGTTATAAACAAGTAAAAAATGGGCAGAAGTTTCTTCGGCGCAATCGAGTTTTCTGTATGAGCTGTGGGCCTGTGGTGGCCTGTCCTATAGCGTTGCCAGATGCACGATTATGGCTAACCTTAAACGTACAGCGTATAATCAAAGCCACCGAAAATAGATCTATTTTTAGATGGTCTCGGTATAATGCTGTACGAGCTGCGGACAATGAAACCTTCAGCCACGGCTCGGTGCTGGCCTGTGCTATAGCGTTGCCAGACGCACGAGTAATGGCTAACTTTAACCTTAAGTAAAATAAAAACCAGTGAAGCTACGGGGCTACAATTTGGTGTGTTTGATGATTGGAGGGTGGATGATCAACATACTAATTTGCAGCCCTCTAGCCCCGTGAGGAGCAATAAAGGACCTCTGGAACTTTGGAGAAGTCTCACCCTTACCTGCGTGAAGTAATATTCGAGGACAGCCTTCGGCAGAGTTGCGACGAAGTCAAAGTCCGGGTCGGGAATATCCGAACGAGTTGAAGTGAAGAGGTCGCTGTAGAGGGATCTGGACCCCCGCGGGCCAACGTAGGCGTAACTTTCGTCAATGTGGAACAGCTCGTTGGGACCAGCCATCACTCCAAAACCTCCCATGCCATCTGTCAAGAGGAAACGCCATGTTTAATTACACTTCTTTTTCTGTTCATTTATTAACGTGTTAATTATTTTTTTTAGTAAGTGATCTCTTCTTTCTGCATTTCCTTCTGCTACTTCTTTCAAAAGAACGCCACAATATTCTTTGGATGCTTTATAATAATTTATAATAATAATAATAATAATAATAATAATAATAATAATAATAATAATAATAATAATAAATTATCTTTTTTCTTTTTTAAAAAGTGATCTCTTCTTTCTTTATTTCCCATTACTTTCTGTTACTTTTTTCTAATGAACACCATATTCTTTGGAAGCTTGCATTTTAAGTTAATGGCCCCTGTGGTGGGCTAGTTCACATGAAGAGGGTTCATCTTCTGAATAATAATAATAATAATAATAATAATAATAATAATAATAATAATAATAATAATAATAATAATAATAATAATAATAATAATAAGAAAGTATTCTCGAATTTCTTGTCAATGGCCAGTGTGGTGGGCTTGTTCCATATGAATAGTGTTCATGTTCTGAATAATAATAATAATAATAATAATAATAATAATAATAATAATAATAATAATAATAATAATAATAATGAGGTAAAAACATCTTTTACGTTTAGTTTTGTCTAGTGAATTAAGACATGCGAAATTAAATAAGGAAATAATGCCAACAGAAGCATGTATAGTTCATGGCATCAAAAAATCATACAGGGATTAATTATTACTTTTCAAGGGGAAACTTTTCTATGTTAAAAATATATACTTAAAATTAAGAAACAAAAATAATACTGCATACATAGCAGAGTTGCCTTAAATCATAATTGTATTAATTAGAGTTTATAAACATACAGATATACCTCCTGTGTTTCTAAACTAAATTTATTTAGAAAGATTCATATATATATATATTATATTATTATATTATATATATATATATATATATATATATATATATATATATATATATATATATATACGAATATAAATAGGTCCATAAAACACTATTTGAACGTTGCAACCATATATTTCGAGAGAGAGGAACTAGCAACCATGATTTCTCTATAGGTCTACCAGGTTGAATATGATGGTATAATCGCCCTAGCAACTTCAAAAATGCATTTTATGGAGCATTTAAAAAGAGGTCCCTTGAATTATACTGTGAGCAGAGAGGACAAAATGGAGAGACACAGAATAAAATGATTAAAGGAAAGGGGTTCCTTGATAAAAAGTGAATGAGATGGAAGAAGGAAGGACAGAATGTAGAAGTGAGTCTTTCAGATATCGAGAGAGGAAGACCCTCTGGATAAAAGGCTTTAAAAATTGGGGCTTTCAGGTATAAAAGAGGAAGACCCTCTGGATAAAAGGCCCTAAAATTGGGGCTTTCAGATATCTAGAGGTCTACCAGGTTTTAAAAATGTGGGGCTTTAGGTATCTCCTAGGAACTCTCAGTAAAATTGGGGTTTTCAGATTTACAGAGGAAGACCCTCTGGATTAAAAAAAAATTGGGGTTCCTATCGAAGAAGATCTGGATAAAGAGGACAAAATGGCTTTCAGATATCTGAGAGGAAACCCTCTGATAAAAGGCCTTAAAAAAGGGGTTCTTTCAGATTAAGGGAAACTCTCTGGATGAAGGCCTTAAAAATGGAGATATCGAGAGAGGAAGACCCTCTGATAAAAGGTCTTAAATTGAGTCTTTCAGATATCGTGAGAGGAAGACCCTCTGGATAAAAGGCCTTAAAAATTGGGGCTTTCAGATATCGAGAGAGGAAGACCCTCTGGATAAATGGCCTTAAAAATTGGGGCTTTCAGATATCGAGAGAGGAAGACCCTCTGGATAAAAGGCCTTAAATATTGGGTCCTTCAGATATCGAGAGAGGAAGACCCTCTGGATAAATGGCCTTAAAAATTGGGGCTTTCAGATATCGAAAGAGGAAGACCCTCTGGATAAAAGGCCTTAAAAATTGGGTCTTTCAGATATCGTGAGAGGAAGACCCTCTGGATAAAAGGCCTTAAAAGTTGGGTCTTTCAGATATCGAGAGATGAAGACCCTCTGGATAAAGGCCTTAAAATTGGGGCTTTCAGATATCGAGAGAAGAAGACCCTCTGGATAAAAAGGCCTTAAAATTGGGGCTTTCAGATACTGAGAGAGAGGAAGACCCTCTGGATAAAAGGCCTTAAAATTGGGGCTTTCAGATATCGAGAGAGGAAGACCCTCTGGATAAAAGGCCCCTAACAAATTGGGGCTTTCAGATATCGAGAGAGGAAGACCCTCTGGATAAAAGGCCTTAAATATTGGGTCCTTCAGATATCGAGAGAGGAAGACCCTCTGGATAAATGGCCTTAAAAATTGGGGCTTTCAGATATCGAGAGAGGAAGACCCTCTGGATAAAAGGCCTTAAATATTGGGGTCCTTCAGATATCGAGAGAGGAAGACCCTCTGGATAAAAGGTCTTAAAAATTGGGGCTTTCAGATATCGAAAGAGGAAGACCCTCTGGATAAAAGGCCTTAAAAATTGGGTCTTTCAGATATCGTGAGAGGAAGACCCTCTGGATAAAAGGCCTTAAAAATTGGGGCTTTCAGATATCGAGAGAGGAAGACCCTCTGGATAAAAGGCCTTAAAAATTGGGGCTTTCAGGTATCGAGAGAGGAAGACCCTCTGGATAAAAGGCCTTAAAAATTGGGGCTTTCAGATATCGAGAGAGGAAGACCCTCTGGATAAAAGGCCTTAAAAATTGGGTCTTTCAGATATCGAGAGAGGAAGACCCTCTGGATAAAAGGCCTTAAAAATTGGGGCTTTCAGATATCGAGAGAGGCAGACCCTCTGGATAAAAGGCCTGAAAAATTGGGACTTTCAGATATCGAGAGAGGAAGACCCTCTGGATAAAAGGCCTTAAAAATTGGGACTTTCAGATATCGAGAGAGGAAGACCTTCTGGATAAAAGGCCTCAAAAATTGGGACTTTCAGATATCGAGAGAGGAACACCTACTTGATAAGAGGCCTCAGAAACAGACCTTCAGACCTCTTGGCCCGTAGTCAATAAAATGAAAAACCGTAGTAAGAACAAGTTTAATGAGGAGACCGTTTAATAGAGAGAAAACCTCCTTTTTTGGAGAAATACCAGAGTCTTTTAGATTTGGAGAGAGGAAGAAGACCCACTGGATAAGAGACATCAAAAAGATATCTACCGACCTCTTAGCCTATAAACATTCAAAGAAAAACGTATGTAAGAACAAGTTTAATGAGGTGACTTATTAAAAAAAAAAGAAAACCTCCCTTTTCTTAGTGAGGCCTCAAAAACTCACCTTTAGACCTGTTAGCCTATAATCATTCCAAGAAAAACCTGTGTAAGAACAAGACTAACGAGGTGACCATTTAATAAAGAGAAAAACCCATGACGTAAAGAAATACTAGAGCTTCATTTTAATTCTAGAGGAGGGAGGGAGGGATCACGCCATTACTCGGGATGAAAGAAGCGCGCTCCAGAAGAGGTCAGCAAACAAGGCGAGAGCCGTTTAATCAAGGTAAGTACCACGAAAAACACGTATTCTTCCCGTGGAGCCATTTCTAAACTCGTTTCTGAATCTCGTGAGGGTAAAATGACGTATCTCCAACTGCTCTTTTTTTTGGTAATGGGTAATTTAGGTCCTCCAATTGCCTGCCCCTAAGTGTTGATTAGGAGAGCTCTCTCTTTCTCTCTCCCTAATGAAGAGGGAGGATCTAATTACCTTACGGGTGTATTGAAAGGTTTCTCTTTGCTTTGTAGCCGAAGATATTCAAGATATACGTTTTCCTGAATCATTTTTTTTGTGTGTGTGTGTTTTTAATTCTTTCCGTAAATAGTTTATTAGTTATCCTCTTTTGTATAGCAATTTACAAAGAATAAAACTGGACCACGCAGAGAAAGGAAGAACTTGCTAAAGAGTTCGTTTGAGAGGGATGGAACCTAATTAGTGGTGCACACTGTGTCATATTTAAGTGTATTCAGATGTATAGGTATATCTTTTGCTTCGTGTACACATACAAACATGTACACATACACGACACATACAAATATAGACAAAGTACATTTATACATATGCAGACATATACACAAATATACACATGAGTACTCATTATGGGAGAGTTCCGACAGTAAACATGTAATATTGAAGGTAGCTTCCGAATCCACTTGATTATAAATTTCAAAGAAAGGCTCAAAAAGAATTTCTTAAACAAAATAACTAATGGCGTTTCACTAATACTTCAAGATGTTTAGACTTTGTAAGTGGAAAACAAGACTTTGTAAATGAAAAGCGAGACTGTATAAGTAATAACAAGACTTTGTAAGTTAAAACAAGACTTTCAAGAGAAAAATAAGACTTTGTAAGTGAAAAATACGACTTTTTAAATGAAAAAAGGCTTTCTAAGTGAAAAGCCAGACCTTGTAAGTGACAAACAAAACGTTGTAAACGGAGAACGACTCTGTTAGTGACAAACAAGACTTTTTAAGAGAAAATATACTTTGTAAGTGATCTCAAGACTTGAAAAACAAGACATTAAGTGAAAAACGAGACTTTACAAATTAAAAAAAACTTTGCAAGTGAAAAACAAGACTTTTTAAGTGGAATACAAGGATTTTTAGGTGAAAAACAAGACTTTGTAAGTGAAAAGCAAGATTTTGTAAGTAAAAAACAAGACTTTGCATGTGAAAAAAAGACCTATAAGTGAAAAAACACTTTGAAAGTAAAAACTAGACATTGTAAGAGCAAAACAAGACTTTTTAAGTAAAAAAAAAGGGACCATGTAAGAAAAAAAAAGATATTAAGTGAAAAAGAAGACCTCTTAAGTGAAAAAACAAGACCTTGTAAATGAAAAACAAGATTTTACAAAAAAAAAAAAATCATGCCTAAATCATTTTGTGAAATATCTTGATCATTCTAAAGGCTTTCTTTGGTATTTGTTTTATAGTTTAAAAGGCAAGGCACCTAGGGCTAACTTGAGACACCAAGAATGTGATTTTTTAACACACAAAATCGTTTACCCGTATACAAACATTAAAACACAATTACATACATTAACACACACCAGCACAAATACGGAACATGCAATGGAATGGAAAATAAGATTTAGTCGAAAGGCGAAGCCCTGGGACCTATGATGATGAGGTCATTCAGCGCTGAAAGGGAAATTGAGAAACAGAAAGGTTTATTTAAAGGTGTGGCAGGAGGGAGACCATTTGCATTAGCACTATGAAACAATTTTTAGGCGAGAGTTCAGGAAAGTAGGATGGAGGAAAGAGAATATGAACGGAGGTACAGTCGAAGGAATGAAAGGGGTTAAAGTAGCCAGGGCCCTATGGATGGGATGCTGCAAAGAACCTTAAGAAATAATGCCTACAGTGCACCGCCTGAGGCGCACTGATGGCACTACTCATCCCCTGCTGCAGGGTGAATACGGAAGATGAATACGGGCAATACTTACCGTATCTTTCATCGAGGCTATAATCCGGAATGAACCCCCGTTTACATTTGCCGTATACTCTGCTGATGGCATACTGAACACCTGTTCAAAGAAACCTTCATTAGTTAATGCACATCGGTTGAGTGATGCTAAAGAATTAACTACGAAACTCTAACACTTTTTTTTTAGGAGTATACCAACTCCTCACTCTGAACAACAATGCCTGAATATTATATATATATATATATATATATATATATATATATATATATATATATATATATATATATATATATATATATATATATATATATATATATATATATATATATATATATTTTATATATCTATTGCAGACATAATTGTCTTAATGGTGAGCAGATACATTAGATTGATGGAAGGAAATGATACCCCAAAGTTTACTTTACAGGTATATTTTCCCCGAAAATGCTTAGAGTGGCTTTCCTGACAAACTGTAAGTGAACAAATAAATAAGTAAATGAATAATGTTTATTTGTGCAGTTTTCTATACCGGTAACCTTTGTAAATCTAATAGAAACAGAAGTTGTCATAAGTATAACTCTTGACAAATGACTGGAAATATTAGTGACATTTAAGTAAAATTAACATCGTCTAGATGGTTATACATTGAGAGAGAGAGAGAGAGAGAGAGAGAGAGAGAGAGAGAGAGAGAGAGAGAGAGAGAGAGAGAGAGAGAGAGAGAGAGAGAGAGAGAGAGAAAAGAGTTTTAGAGACAGAGAGAGATTATTATACATAACTCTCGTAACGAGTATAATTCTCCCTTTGAGTTTTAGAGAGAGAGATTATTATACAGAACTCTCGTAATGATAACAATTCTGCCTTGAATTTAGAGAGAGAGAGAGAGAGAGAGAGAGAGAGAGAGAGAGAGAGAGAAACTCCGCATCTTCTGCGAGAACTACCTTTCACTCCTTAGTGGCAACACCTGAGCTGCAACACCTTAGGAGCAACACTAGAGGTGCAACACCTCAGGAGCAACACCTAATGTGCAACACCTTAGCTGCAACAACGTAGGTGCAACAGCTTATCAGCAACACCTGAGGTGCGACACTTAAGGAGCAACACCTTAGTTGCAACACCTAAGGTGCAACACCATAGCTGCAACAACGTAGGCGCAACAACTCATCAGCAACACCTTAGGGCGACACTTAAGGAGCAACACCTTAGTTGCAACACCTAAGGTGCAACACCTAAGCTGCAACAACTTATCAGCAACACCTAAGGAGCAACAAATTAGTTGCAACACCTACGGTACAACACCTTTGCTGCAGAAACTTAGGAGCAACACCTTAGCTGCAAAACCTTTTGTTGCAACACCTTTGCTGCAATATCTTAGGTGACACACCTTAGGTGCAACACCTTAGCTGCAACCAAGTATTGATTACGCATACCTACAACCAGTCCTGCTCGGGACTTAACGCAATTAGATAAACTTATTGCGCCAATCTCTCTTTGAAAAGACTATTCAGTGTTGTGAATACGCTCATTTTATATGAAAAGTTCAGTGCTTTTGTTAATGCGTTCATTAAAAAAAAATATTCAGTGTTGTTGTGAATACGCTCATTTTATATAAAAAAATTCAGTGCTTTTGTGAATACGCCTCATTAAAGAAAATATTCAATGTTTTTGTGGATAGGCTCATTTCATAAAAACTACTTTCAATACGTAGGTTCTTTTCAAATATAATTCCGCACATTTTTCGCACTAATCATTTATTATTGGCAATACAAACGTCATCTCTCTCTCTCTCTATATATATATATATATATATATATATATATATATATATATATATATATATATATATATATATATATATATATATATATAATATATATATATTCGAGGTGTCTGTCATCCTAACTCTAATTTCAGAGCTAGAACCTACCATACTACACACACACACGCTATGTATATATATATATATATATATATATATATATATATATATATATATATATATATATATATATATATATATATATATATATATATATATATATATATATATATATATATATACAGCATTATAGTATGACATGAGCATTTGACCTAACTCTGACTGCAGTATCAGTAACGAAAATTCATGACATTTTAATTAACAGTGAAATATATACAATTTTTACATCTGTCAAGTTTATCTTCGTTGTTTAAACGAAAATTTCTTGAGTACTGTTGACAAATCTCTTTATGTGATCCAAAGAAATCACGAACAAATGTAGTGATGTGAAATGACGTCATACGTTCAGTGAAGTTTTGATAGTACCTATTATTATTATTATTATTATATTATTATTATTATTATTATATTGAGAAGATGAACCCTATTCATATGGAACAATCCAATGACTTGGGATTCTAAAGCTTCCAAAGAATATAGTGTTCATTTGAAAGAAGCAGCAAAAGAAAATAGTCAATACAAAAAGAAGATTTCACTTAATAGGAAAGAAAACGATTAAAAACTGCGCCGAAATTTCTTCGGTGCAATCGAGTTGTCTGCACAGCCGCTACAGCGTATAATCAAAGCCACCGAAAGTAGATCTATCTTTCGGTGGTCTCGGTATAATGCTGCATGGGACGCCGCCCATGATGAAACTTACTTACAGCCACGGCCCGGTGGTGGCCTTGCCTACATCGTTGCCAGAAGCAAGGTTATGGCTAACTTTAACCTTAAATAAAATAAAAACTACCGAGGCTAGAGGGCTGTAATTTGGTATGTTTGATGCTCGGAGGGTGGATGATCCACATACCAATTTGCAGCCCTCTAGCCTCAGTAGTTTTTAAGATCTGAGGGAGGACAAAAAAAGTGCGGACAGAAAAAAAGTGCGGACGGACAGACAAAGCCGGCACAATAGTTTTCTTTTACAGAGAAGAAAAAAATTTAATTTAACAAATTAATAAACAAATAGATCAAATCTTAAGTCAATTATAAAGAGAAATAAAGATTTAGGTCACAAAGAGAGAGAGAGAGAGAGAGAGAGAATCTTAAGTCAATTATAAAGAGGAATAAAGATTTAGGTCACAAAGAGAGAGAGAGAGAGAGAGAGAGAGAGATCAAATCTTGAGTCAATTATAAAGAGAAATAAAGATTTATGTCACAAAGAGAGAGAGAGAGAGAGAGAGAGAGAGAGAGAGAGAGAGAGAGAGAGAGAGAGAAATAGATCAAATCTTAAGTCAATTATAAAGAGAAATAAAGATTTAGGTCACAGAGAGAGAGAGAGAGAGAGAGAGAGAGAGAGAGAGATCAAATCTTAAGTCAATTATAAAGAGAAATAAAGATTTAGGTCACAAAGAGAGAGAGAGAGAGAGAGAGAGAGAGAGAGAGAGAGAGAGAGAGAGAGAGAGAGAGAAATAGATCAAATCTTAAGTCAATTATAAAGAGAAATAAAGATTTAGGTCACAGAGAGAGAGAGAGAGAGAGAGAGAGAGAGAGAGACCTTACCTTACAGACCTTACAATTCGTTCGGGTTGCCCCAGGTCCCTCAGTGTGAGGCGCCTTTGATGTCTACCAGAGAGTTGCTAACGCATCTTCCGGTATATTTTGCATCTTCCAGTCTTGGATGATCTGGGATGCATCTTAGATATTTGTCGAGCTTATTCTTAAACACATCTACGCTCACTCCTGTTATGTTCCTCAGATGAGCTGGTAGCGCATTGAATAGACGCTGCATTATCGATGCTGGTGCGTGGTGGATTAATGTCCTGTGTGCTTTCCTTAATTTTCCTGGTATAGTTTTGGCACTATTAATCTACCTCTGCTTGCTCTTTTGATAATTTTAGTTCCATGATATTTTCGGTAATTCCTTCTATCTGTTTCCATGCTTGAATTACCATGTATCGTTCTCTTCTCCTTTCAAGACTATATAAATTTAAGAATTGTAGTCTTTCCCAGTAGTCAAGGTCCTTAACTTCTTCTATTCTAGCTGTAAATGACCTTTGTACACTCTCTATTTGTGCAATATCCTTTTGGTAGTGTGGGTACCATATTATATTGCAATATTCAAGTGGACTACGAACGTACGTTTTATAAAGCATAATCATGTGTTCAGCTTTTCTTGTTTTGAAGTGCCGGAACAACATTCCCATTTTTGCTTTGCATTTTGCCAATAGAATTGCTATTTGATCATTGCATAACATATTCCTATTCAACATCACACCAAGGTCTTTAACTGCTTCCTTGTTTGTGATTGTCTCATTATTAGGTCCTTTATATGCATATAGCATTCCCTACTTTATCACCATAGTTCATTGATTCAAATTTATCAGAGTTAAATACCATCCTATTTATCTCTGCCCATTTATATATTTTATTTAGGTCTCTTTGTAGCGAGTTCTATCTTCATCACAAGCAATTTCTCTACTTATTCTTGTGTCATCTGCGAAACTTCTTACTACTGAGTCCTTAACATTACTGTCTATGTCTGCAATCATAATCACAAACAGCAATGCAGCTAACACGTACCCTGTGGTACACCGGATATTACCGTAGCTTCATCCGATTTCTCATCGTTTGCAATCACTATCTGTTTTCTGTTTTGCAAAAATTCTTTTATCCATCTTCCTACTTTGTCAACAATGTTATGTTTTCTAATTTTTCGCTAATATATTATGATCTACCTTGTCAAAAGCTTTTGCAAAGTCTAGGTAAACCACATCTGTATCTTTTTCATTTATCATATTTTTATATATGCTTTCATGGTGGACTAACAGTTGGGTTTGTGTACTTTTTCCAGGTACAAAACCATGTTGTCCTATATTGAACAATCTATTTTTCATTAAATGTTTCATTATATTTTTTTATTACCCTTTCATATACTTTCATAATATGAGATGTCAGACTCACAGGCCTATAATTACTTGCCTCTAGTCTTGAACCACTTTTGAAAGTAGGAGTAATATATGCTAATTTATGCTCATCATAAATCTTGCCTGTATCTATACTTTGTCTTAATAATATTGCTAGCGGCTTTGCGATTGAATGAACCACTTTCTTTAACAATATGACAGGTACTCCATCTGGTCCTGCTGCTGATCCATTTTAATTTCATTAATAGCCTGCACAATATCGGCTTCTGTAATATCTATATCTGATAAGTATTCAGTATTTTCATCTCTTATTTCTGTATCATTATCTTCATTTTCAATTCTAGGTGTAAATTCACTCTTATATCTTTCTGCTAATATGTTACATATTTCCTTTTTTCATTCGTTAATCGCCCTTCAATTCTTAGAGGGCCTATTTCTACTCTTATTTTATTCATCTTTTTGCATATGAATAAAAATTTTGAGGTTTTGCTTGATATTTTGTAGAGTAATTTCTTCTAGGTTCCCTTTTTCATTTTCTTTTGATTGTATAATCTTTTGTTCTGCATTTTCTATCTTACTTTTTAGTTCCATCACTTTCCATGCATTCTTTTCTTTTGCAAGAGCTTTTTCCACTTTCTAATTTTCTGGAACAAGATCCTTCTGTCTCTTGGAATTCGTGACTGATGATTACTTTTTTTTCTTCGGTATATATTTTCCACTATTTCCTCTAATATTTTATATAATATATCGGTATTTACCTGTATATCATCACTTACAAATATATTTTCCCATTCTTTGTTTAATTCTTCATTTATTTTTGACCAATTTATATTCTTACTATAGAAATTGTATTTTCCATATCCTTCCCATTTTTTCGTTTCTTTCTTTTCTCTGTTTTCATATGATCTGGAACGGACTGTTAGTTCTATGACATTATGGTCCGAAATACTCGTGTTATATACTATTATTTCTTTAACATAGTTCACCTCGTTCACAAATACTAGATCTAAAATATTATCCTTTCTTGTTGGTAGGTGATTTATTTGCTGAATGTTATGTTCTAGTAGCATATCTAATAGCTTTTCAAATTGCCTCTTATCTTCTGCACTACTATTGCTCTCTTTTTTATATGTATAAATACAACCACAGTCTCCTATTCGTTCTTTCCATTCTACAAAAGGAAAGTTAAAGTCTCAGTTAGGAGTATAGTCCAATCCTTGTGATTTCTACATATTTCATCCAATTTTTCAATTATTATGTCAAACTCTTTAGTATTAGGGGTCTATATATTACAATGTTCACTAATTTTTTCATATTCAAATTCTACCACTATTAATTCACATTCTGTGTTACTATATTTCTCACAGATTTTTCCTTGATTGGCATCTCTCCCATATATCGCGGTTCCCTTTGATTTCTATTTTTTCTATCTGATCTATAAGTTTGAAACCCTTTATCTGGTCATCATTACCAGTCTCTTGGGAATACCAGGTTTCACTTATATTCAATATTTCTATTTTTTCATTTTGGGTTAGTTCTTCTAAGAACTCTATCTTTCTTTTGAGTTACTCGAAACTAAACCCTGCGCGTTCATCACTATGATGGAGTATTATCTCCATAATCTAATATGGGTAATAATAAGGATTTTCCCATGTCTCTTTCCTGTTCTGATATGTTGATCTTTTTCATTTCCAGAAATTCGTACATTAAAAATCCAACTTTTCCATTATACTTGTTCTTCCAGCTTCATATTTATTCACTTTGTGCATAAACCTGCACTTATCTCCATATCTGCACCATCCCTTAGCATCATAGATACATTGCTTGTTCCTTGTGCTATATCTAGGTGCTGATGGCTCATATCGTGGTGCTGACATTTCATAATGTGTTGTTGGCTTGTTTTTGCCTTCATCACATGATCTTTGTTCTTTTCTTTATTTGTTTCATTTTTACCTTGATTTTTATATGTATTTGATTTTGATTTTGGTTTTTCATGGCTACAGGATGCATGTACCTACATTTCTTATTAAACCTACATCCATTTCCTTCTTTCCATTTTCTATATATTTTTGGATGTAGATCGCTGCATTCCTCTTCATAGCCATCTAGATATGCACATTTGCCATATATCTCATAATTGTGACATATCTTGGGATGTTTGTAATAACAGAGAGAGAGAGAGAGAGAGAGAGAGAGATCAAATCTTAAGTCAATTATAAAGAGAAATAAAGATTTAGGTAGAGAGAAACCTCTTTGGGAGAGAGAGAGAGAGAGAGAGAGAGAGAGATTTAGATCAAATCTTAAGTCAATTATAAAGAGAAATAAAGATTTAGGTCACAGAGAGAAGAGAGAGAGAGAGAGAGAGAGAGAGAGAGAAGAGAGAGAGAGAGAGAGAGAAATAGATCAAATCTTAAGTCAATTATGAAGAGAAATAAAGATTTAGGTCACAAAGAGAGAGAGAAGAGAGAGAGAGAGAGAGAGAGAGAGAGAGAGAGAGAGAGAGAGATCAAATCTTAAGTCAATTACAAAGAGAAATAAAGATTTAGGTCACAAAGAGAGAGAGAGAGAGAGAGAGAGAGAGAGAGAGAGAGAGAGAGAGAGAGAGAGAGAGAGATCAAATCTTAAGTCAATTATAAAGAGGAATAAAGATTTAGGTCACAAACAGAGAGAGAGAGAGAGAGAGAGAGAGAAGAGAGAGAGAGAGAGAGAGAGAGAGATCAAATCTTAAGTCAATTATAAAAGAGGAATAAAGATTTGGGTCACAAAAGAGAGAGAGAGAGAGAGAGAGAGAGAGAGAGAGAGAGAGAGAGAGAGAGAGAGATCAAATCTTAAGTCAATTATAAAGAGGAATAAAGATTTAGGTCACAAAGAGAGAGAGAGAGAGAGAGAGAGAGAGAGAGAGAGAGAGATCAAATCTTAAGTCAATTATAAAGAGGAATAAAGATTTAGGTCACAAAGAGAGAGAGAGAGAGAGAGAGAGAGATCGGTTTATCACTCTAAGAGAGAGAGAGAGAGAGAGAGAGAGAGAGAGAGACGCACCTGTATTGAAATCGTGGATTACTTTGTCAGGTTTCTGGTCTTCCTCAGTCTCGGACGTGGGTGGGGTAGAATCCTGGCGAACGACTGACAGGTGTTCCGAGTAATACAGCTTCAGAAATGGATGAACAAATAAAATATATAAATAAATTAATACATAAATAAATATATAAGTAAATATATACATGAATGAATAAATCTTCTTCCCAGCTTGTTCCCATTTTTATATGGACATAAATAAATAAATAAAATATATAAATAAATGAATAAATAAAATATATAAATAAATGAATAAATAAAATATATAAATAAATGGATACTCAAATAAATGTATAAGTAAATATATACATGAAAAAATATATAAATAAATGAGTAAATAAAATATATAAATAAATGGATAAGTAAATAAGTGTATAAGTAAATATGCATGAATGAATAAATAAAATATATAAATAAATGAATAAGTAAATAAATATATAAGTAAATATATACATGGATGATTAAATAAAGAATAAATAAAGTATATGAATAAAGGAATACATAAATGAATATATAAATACATACACAAGTAAATATATCAATGAATGAATAAATAAAATATATAAATAAATTAATACATTGATAAGTATGTCAGTAAATATATACATGAATGAATAAATAAAATATATAACTAAATGAATATCTAAATAAATACATAAGTAAATATATACATGAATGAATAAATAAAATATATAACTAAATGAATATCTAAATAAATACATAAGTAAATATATACATGAATGAGTAAATAAAGTATATAAATAAATGAATAAATAAAATTTATAAATAAATGAATACGTAAATAAATATTTAAGTAATTATATACATGAATAAAAATAAATAAATAAATAAATAAATAAATAAATAAATGCATGAATAAACGAAATAATAAATACAAAAAAATATAAATAAATGAATGCATAAATATATAAATAAATAAGTAAATACATTAATAAATAAAGAAATAAACAAATAAAGAAAGCAATAAATTAAATAGATAAAATAAATAAATAAATATATAAACAAATAATACATAAAATAAAATAAATAAATAAATGTATAAATACGTAAATAACACAAGAATTAAAATACAGTAAGGAAATAAATAAATATACAAGTAAATAAATAAATTAATACAAAAATTAATAAACAAATACACAAATAAGTAAACAAATAATTGAATACGTCACTAAATAAATAACCAACAAATAAATAAGTAAATAAATAAATACATAAGAAAATAAATACATGAATAAATACATAAATAAACACGTAAGCAAATAAATAATTAAATGGATAAATAAATAATGTAAACAGATAGATAAATTATAAATAAATAAATAAACAAACATAAAAAACGAAATAAACAAATATAAATAAAATAAATAAATAACGTATAAATAAACAAACAAATAAAATAAATACATAAATCAATAAATAAATGAATAAATAAATAAATACATAAATTATAAGTAAACAAATATAAACAAATAAATAAATATAAATAAATAAATAACATAAAAATAAATAAATTAATTAATTAATCAATAAATAGATGGATAACTTATAAATAAATAAACAAATATAAAAAAATAAACATAAAATAAATAAATAAACATAAATATAAATAAATAAATAAATAAATAAAGAACACATAAACAAACAAATAAATAAAATAAATAAATAAACAAATGAATAAATAATAAACAAATAGGCAAATTATAAATATAAATAAATAAATACAAATAGATAAATAATAAAAAGAACATATGACAAATAAATAAAATAAAAAAATAAAAAAATTAATAACTAATTAATATATAAATTATAAATAAACAACAAATATAAATAAATAAATACCATATAAACAAACAAATAAATAAATAAATGAATAAATGAGTATTTACCTGGAATTTATCCAGGAGCTGGTCCTTCTGAAAATTCATGTTGTCGATGAAAGGGTTGGTGACCAACTCTTCCGACAGGAAGAAGTGAGAAGGAATCTTGGGGATTTTTTTCTTCGGGTTAATGCTGACCTTCCCTTCGCAGGAGAGTCCTCGGGGCGTCTACGATATTCCAAGAATATGAGAGAGTATTAGAAATATTAGAGAAATTCGTGGAAATACTGGAAGTAGAGAAATTTATGGAAACATGAGAAATATTAGAATGAAATAATTGAAATACTGGAACATATAGGAAAATTAGAAAAATATTAGGAAAATATTATTAGAAAATATTACAAAATATTACAAAAATATTAGAAAATATTAGAAAATATTAGAAATATGATAAAATATTAGAACTACTGGAAAAAATGAGAAATTAGAAAAACATTTTAAAAATATTGAAAATATTAGAAAAATATTACAAATATTAGAAAAATGTGAAAGCATTGGAAATATTAGAAAATTTTAGAAATGGAAAATATCAGAAATAGAAAAATATTAGAAAATATTCAAAATATCGGGCCAAATAATGGAAAACCGTAGGAATTTTGCTCTCAATTTCTGTCATCGTGAATTTAAAAATTACTCGATACAAAGTCTTGTAAAAAATAGCCTTCAAGACTATTTTAAGTCTTCAAGACTTTATGACGTAATAAGAGTTGAAACTTACATTATAAATTATCTTCATTACTGAATAGGAATTGAAACTTGCATTATAAATTATCTTCATTACTGAATAGGAATTGAAACTTGCATTATAAATTATCTTCATCACTGAATAGGAATTGAAACTTGCATTATAAATTATCTGCATTACTGAATAGGAACTGAAACTTGCATTATAAATTATCTTCATTACTTAATAGGAATTGAAACTTGCATTATAAACTATCTTCATTACTTAATAGGAGTTGCAACTGAATTATAAACTATTTTCATTATTTAAAAGGAATTGAAACTTGCATTAAAAGTTATCTTCAAGGCTTGATAGGGGTTGCAATTGCATTATAAACTATCTTCAATATTTAAAAGGAATTGAAATTTGCATTAAAAATTATCTTCATGACTTAATAGGCGATGCAACTCCACATTCTGTATCTGCTGTGGATTTGATCCCGATGTCTGGATGCAAAAGTCTCTAATCTGATTATCGTCTCTATTTGTTTAAAGGATTTACGCAATGTCGCGAGTGTTAATCCTATTTATCTGGCCGGGAAGGGTGGCGAAGTGGGATGGGGAGGGCCGTCTTGAATAGCGGAAACCAGTGTCTAGATAAACTGCCTTTGATTCAGTTCTACCGAGAACTGAAACAAGATAAAAAAAAAGGAGGTACTTGCTATATTCCAACTTAATTCGTAACTTGGATGAAGAAAAGAATTTTCACCACGATTACAAAAACATTTATTTTCACTTGAAGCGGATTTATTTTGTCTAACCAAGGGAATTTTATGAAGTGAAATCTGAAGTAGACTCAAAACCCACCGAATCACTTACACTGAGACGTCTGATTACTGTTTTGTAGCTACAACTTACTGAATTGAATTGAATACAGAATTTAGGCCAAAGGCCAAGCACTGGGACCTAAGAGGTCATTCAGCGCTGAAACGGAAACTGACAGTAAAAGGTTTGAAAGGCGTAACAGGAGGAAAACCTCAAAGCAGTTGCACGATGATTCAATTGTTCGGAGAGGGTGGAAAGTTAGATGGAAGAAAGAGAATATGAAAGGTGGTGCAGTAAAAGGAAAAGGAATAGCTACAAAGTTAGCATTTGGGATCAGAGATTATATAGAAAACACGACAAGCGC
Source organism: Macrobrachium rosenbergii (assembly GCF_040412425.1). Classification (NCBI taxonomy): domain Eukaryota; kingdom Metazoa; phylum Arthropoda; class Malacostraca; order Decapoda; family Palaemonidae; genus Macrobrachium; species Macrobrachium rosenbergii. The sequence continues at coordinate 30,323,760 of NC_089748.1, forward strand.
GGCATTACAGACACTCTATAAGTCAGTTAAAGTGTCTAGATCCTGTCAGAGTTATTATTATTATTATTATTATTATTATTATTATTATTATTATTATTATTATTATTATTATTCTTTGAAAGAAGTAACAGAAGATAACAGGAAATACAGAAAGATGAGATCAGTTATTGGAAAAGAAAATAAAGGTAAATGAATGAATTAAGAAATAAACAGTTAAAAATATGAATAAATTATTAGAAAATAAGGGGAGATGGAAGGTGAGTGGCAGAGGAGGACTGAAGAGTGAAAGGCGGAATTACGAGTGCAATCAGAAGCAGAAAGCGTGACTAAAGGATGCTGAGAGTGAAAAATGAGTGACACTTAATTTACTGGATGAAAACTAAATCTGGTACTCCACTTTAGATGACTAAAACGAAAGCAATGTGTGTGCATGTATAATATATATATATATATATATATATATATATATATATATATATACCTGTATATATATATATATATATATATATATATATATATATATATATATATATATATTATATATATATATATATATATATGTATATATATATACTGTATATATATATATATATATGTACATATATATATATATATATATACATACATACATATATATAATATATACAGCATGTATATATCAGCCTTTCCCCAGTTTATTAACAGTTTCGTTAAAAGCAACGTTAAGCACATGATATTCTAAATTAATTTTGGTAAACAACCGTGTGGACAATTTCCTCATTCCTAAGACCTCTACGTGCGTGTGTGTGTGTGTGTGTGTGTGTGTGAGTGTGTTAAATGCGAACGAAATGACTGTGGCACAGAGTCATATGAAAAAATCCACCAAAGAAGAGTAGAAATTCGGGAAGACCGAGTGGTGCGTGATAAATACAGTTATGAAATGGCTTTGCAAGTAACTTGACAGGACCAGAAAGCAGCAAAGTGGCTAAGTAATCGAATAGCACCGGAGACTGACGAAGTTACCGCTGAAATGGAGCGTAGGGGCCTTCATAATTCAATTCAACGAATGACTGGCGCGTGCACAAGACGAGTTGAATCGAAAGACCCCTTTGGAGTTTGGGGAGGGCCATCAACGACAAAATTTTCGTAACGCGGGAAGTGGTTGGACACAGGTCCAGGTGTTGTAGGGTGGGTAAGGATATCCCTCGGCGCTCTCTCTCTCTCTCTCTCTCTCTCTCTCTCTTGGGAAGAAGGTCTTTGGGATACTTTCCCGACTTCGGAAATGTGAGGGATACAGAGAACAGATGTTACAGGATCAGTCAACAGTTACCCTTTCTCTCTCTCTCTCTCTCTCTCTCACACATACAGTATCTATATATGTGTGTGTGTGTGTATACTGTATATAAATAATCATATACACACACACATATATATAGTGCAGGTGTGTGTGTGATGTACAGTGTACACTGCTCTCGTTTTAGTCATCTACAGTGGAGTTTTGTTATCAACTGGAAAAAATATATACCCCAGAGGCTAATGAAGAGTCCAAAAAATCACAGAAGGTGAGAAAGTTAACAGAAAACTATAAAGTATAAACACAGAAACGTGTGCTGTGGTTTGAAATGGAACTGGAATTGGCATATATATTTAGGCCAAATGCCCAGCGCTGGGAGTTTTGAGGTCATTCGGCGCTGAAAAGGAAACTGAGAGTAAAAAAAAGTTTGAAAGGTTTAACAGGAGGAAAAAACCTTTTGCAGTTGCACTATGAAACAAGTCGTTAAGAGAGATGGGAGGAAGGTAAGATGAAAGGAAGAGAATATGAACGGAGGTACAGTTAAAGGAATGGAAGGGGTTGCAGCTGGGGGCCTAAGGGACGCCGCGAAGAAAAGACTCCTGAACGGTAATTTGAACATTTGTCTGTCCTTTGGAGATATATCATTTGTATTACATTTAGATAAAATGACCTTGTTAAATTTATGATAAAATCGAGTCAGATTAGATAATCTTTTAATAAAAATATGTGAACAGGAGTTGAAAAGCCAATTCAATGACTGAATACTAGTTTCACGTCAAGAGTCCGAAGAGAGAATCAAAAAAGGTCATTTGGTAGTTTTGGAATTAGAGAAGAAATAATAATAATAATAATAATAATAATAATAATAATAATAATAATAATAATAATAATAATAATAATAATAATAACACCCTTTACTGCAGCTCAGGGCCATATACAGGGAATATACACAGTAGGGAAAATAAAATACAGACAATTTAGAAACTCGAGATAAAAAGATGAAAATAGCAGCCGGCTATTACCCAAAATATTTGCTAATAACAACAGTATAGTGATAATATTTATAAATAATAAATATCAATAATAATATTGAAATAATAGTAATAATAAAGATAATAATGGTACAAACAGAAGCATACAATTATTTTTCAGCTAGAGACCTTGGGTAGATACAGAATTCAGAATTCATTTCCCCTTCCTGAAAAAGGTGTCATCATTTAGGATATAATCAAGAAGAAGACCGAATGCCTTACCTCGATGTGTGAATGGTGGGCCAGGCCTGGTTTGAACCCAACCACCGTGTAAATAATATGTTCCTCCTCACTCGGGATCATCTCAAACATGACAGGGATCCTGTTGGCGATTTTCTCGTCCGGGAACAAATCCTTTTCCGGCATGTCGAAGGCGTCGCGTTCTGTCCGGAGAAGAAGATAAACAAAACAGGTTACCAGTGAATGTCTGCTCTCTCTCTCTCTCTCTCTCTCTCTCTCTCTCTCTCTCTCTCTCTCTCTCTCTCTCTTTGGAAAAACTTGGTAAAAATTAAATGTGGGATGTGTATTTCTCTCTCTCTCTCTCTCTCTCTCTCTCTCTCTCTCTCTCTCTCTCTGGAAAAAGTTGGTAAAAATTAAATGTGGGATGTATCTCTTTCTCTCTCTCTCTCTCTCTCTCTCTCTCTCTCTCTCTCTCTTCTCTCTCTTTCTCTAGGAAAAGTTGGCAGAATTAAATGTGTGATGTGTAATTCTCTCTCTCTCTCCCTGTAAAATGTTGGCAAAAACTAAATGTGTGATGTGTAAATCTTTCTCTCTCTCTCTCTCTCTCTCTCTCACTTGTAAGAGTTAGCCAAAATGAAACGTGTGATATGTCAACAAAACCATGCTAAGAGAGTTGATAAAATCTCTCTCTCTCTCTCTCTCTCTTGCAAGAATTGGCCAAAATGAAACTTGTGATGTTAACAAGGCCATGGTGAGAGAACCGATAGAATATCTCTCTCTCTCTCTCTCTCTCTCTCTCTCTCTCTCTCTCTCTCTCTCTCTGGACTGGACTACACGTCTGGTTTGAAATACTCACGAGAAAAATACAAGTTGAGTTGTGCTTCCCCGTCAACGCAAGCGTACCATTTCTCACATCTGATTCCACCTACATAATGGTCACCTCCATCGTACCTCTGGAAGATTTAGAAGGACGATCATCTTATTTTGAAGTAATGGGTCACTAAAAATCATTTCTTGTTACATAGTGATGGACGTTAACGGTAAAGACTGATATCCCGCCTTTGCTTTCTTTCAAATATTTACTAACAGTCTGTCTCTACAGACTGGAATCGTTAACCTTTGATCTTTGAAATAATTAATTAATGATAATACATACATATATATATATATTTATATAAATACATATATAATATATTTATATAAATACATATACAGTATATATATATGTATTTGTTTATATATATATATATATATATATATATACACACATATATACTATAGTATATATATATATATATATATATATATATATATATATATATATATATATATTTATATATATATATATATATATATATATATATATATATATATATATATATATATATATATATATATATATATACATATGTAATGCTAAGAGACAATCAAAATACAAAGAATCAGAAGTGTTGAAGAACAAAATGAAAAGAAAAACAAGAAATGACTGAACAATACAACACACAATAAGATTAAATAATTTCTCACTGGCTGACTGACTTTTGGGGAGAAGTAATTCCCATGAATAAAAATGATTATTTTTCAATTTCTAAAAACAACCAACATAAATTTAGTGAGGGAAAGTTGACGCGGGATCAAAAGAGCCGGTCCCTTCCCCCAGGAAAAGATTGGCCAATCCTGTTGATTTGCAAAAGTGGCTGGAAAAGAGAAGGGAGGCTGGAATTCAATTGCCTCTAAAACGATTTGAGATTTCCAGCCCTGACACCTGACAAACAGGGAGTATGAGAATAAATAGCTGACAGACAGATTCGAGTAGGGTGACGGGGAATGGAATAAATAGGGAGGAAAGAAGGCGAATAACAACAAACGAAATCACTCGCAAATAGGATGCGATTGACCGAACTACAAAAATCCATATCATTCACTTCTGGCAAACGCAACTGTAGTCATGATTTGATTAAAGCTTAAGACTATGGAGGTAATCTCTTTCCGGAAAGTGATTATATTTAATCAGTTTTATCTCTTACATCTTTATCTACTTTTAAATTAATATGTTCATTTGTTTTTTTTTATTTTTTAATGAGTGATTTCCTTCTGTATTTTTTATTACCTCTTGTTACCTCTTTCAAATGAACACCGTTTTCTTTCGAAGCTCGAATTTCAAGTCAACGGCCTCTGTGGTGGGGTTTTTCCATATGAATTGGGTTCACCTTCTGAATAATAATAATAATAATAATAATAATAATAATAATAATAATAATAATAATAATAATAATAATAATAATAATAATAATAATAATGAAATCTATTATCCTTATCCTAATAAAAAAGAAAGAAAAAGTTTTCAAGTTACCAATTTGATATTGGCATCCGGACCCCTAATGGGGCAAAATAATAATAATAATAATAATAATAATAATAATAATAATAATAATAATAATAATAATAATAATAATAATAATAATAATAATAATAATTTTATATAATCACTTTCTCGTCATCAGAAATGAAAAATAAGGTACACAGTAATATGTATGCAGTATATTACTATATAGAGGAAGCTTTCGCAACTAGTTGGCCTCTTCAGCCAGAATAGACATAGAAGTAATAATACATTTAGGATAACATCTTTGAAAAATGGAATTAAAAAACAGCTTGTTATTCTTTCAGGTAGCTCCAGAATTGCTCAACAGTCGATGAGCAATTCTCTGGGAACGTCGTGGCACAGTAGAGGCTGGCATATTGGTCATTTGTCTTACCGCTTTGTTGGGTCTCCAAAGGGTTTTTTAACTACCAATTTGTCTTGCTGCTTGTTGGGTCTCCAGAGGGTTTTTTAAACTACCAATTTGTCTTACTGCTTGTTGGGTCTCCAAAGGGTTTTTTAACTACCAATTTGTCTTTCTGCTGGATGGGTCTCCAAAGGTTTTTTAACTACCAATATGTCTTGCTGCTTGTTGGGTCTCCAAAGGGTTTTTTAACTACCAATTTGTCTTGCTGCTTGCTGGGTCTCCAAAGGGTTTTTTAACTACCAATTTGTCTTGCTGCTTGTTGTGTCTCTAAAGGGTTTTTTAACTACCAATTTGTCTTGCTGCTTGTTGGGTCTCCAAAGGGTTTTTTAACTACCAATTTGTCTTGCTGCTTGTTGGGTCTCCAAAGGGTAACTACCAATTTGTCTTGCTACTTGTTGGGTCTCCAAAGGGTTTTTTAACTACCAATTTGTCTTGCTGCTCGTTGGGTCTCCAAAGGGTTTTTTAACTACCAATTTGTCTTGCTGCTTGTTGGGTCTCCAAAGGGTTTTTTAACTACCAATTTGTCTTGCTTGTTGGGTCTCCAAAGGATTTTTTAACTACCAATTTGTCTTGCTGCTTGTTGGGTCTCCAAAGGGTTTTTTAACTACCAATTTGTCTTGCTGCTTGTTGGGTCTCTAAAGGGTTTTTTAACTACCAATTTGTCTTGCTGCTTGTTGGGTCTCCAAAGGGTTTTTTAACTACCAATTTGTCTTGCTACTTGTTGGGTCTCCAAAGGATTTTTAACTACCAATTTGTCTTGCTGCTTGTTGGGTCTCCAAAGGGTTTTTTAACTACCAATTTGTCTTGCTGCTTGTTGGGTCTCCAAAGGGTTTTTAACTACCAATTTGTCTTGCTGCTTGTTGTGTCTTGGGTTTTTAACTACCAATTTGTCTTTGCTTGTTGGGTCTCCAAAGGGTTTTTAACTACCAATTTGTCTTGCTGCTTGTTGGGTCTCCAAAGGGTTTTTTAACTACCAATTTGTCTTGCTGCTTGTTGGTCTCAAAGGGTTTTTAACTACCAATTTGTCTTGCTGCTTGTTGGGTCTCCAAAGGGTTTTTTAACTACCAATTTGTCTTGCTGCTTGTTGGGTCTCCAAAGGGTTTTTTAACTACCAATTTGTCTTGCTGCTTGTTGGGTCTCCAAAGGGTTTTTTAACTACCAATTTGTCTTGCTGCTTGTTGGGTCTCCAAAGGATTTTTTTTAACTACCAATTTCTCTTGCTGCTTGTTGGGTCTCCAAAAGAGTTTTTAACTACCAATTTGTCTTGCTGCTTGTTGGGTCTCCAAAGGGTTTTTAACTACCAATTTGTCTTGCTGCTTGTTGTGTCTCTAAAGGGTTTTTTAACTACCAATTTGTCTTGCTCCTTGTTGTGTCTCTAAAGGATTTTTTAACTACCAATTTGTCTTGCTGCTTGTTGTGTCTCTAAAGGGTTTTTTAACTACCAATTTGTCTTGCTGCTTGTTGTGTCTCTAAAGGGTTTTTAACTACCAATTTGTCTTGCTGCTTGTTGGGTCTCCAAAGGGTTTTTTAAACTACCAATTTGTCTTGCTGCTTGTTGGGTCTCCAAAGGGTTTTTTAACTACCAATATGCCTTGCTGCTTGTTGGGTCTGCAAAGGATTTTTTAACTACCAATTTGTCTTGCTGCTTGTTGGGTCTCCAAAGGGGTCTTGCTGCTTGTTGGGTCTCCAAAGAGTTTTTAACTACCAATTTGTCTTGCTGCTTGTTGGGTCTCCAAAGGGTTTTTTAACTACCAGTTTGTCTTGCTGCTTGTTGGGTCTCCAAAGGATTTTTTAACTACCAATTTGTCTTGCTGCTTGTTGTGTCTCTAAAGGGTTTTTTAACTACCAATTTGTCTTGCTGCTTGTTGGGTCTCCAAAGGGTTTTTAACTACCAATTTGTCTTGCTGCTTGTTGGGTCTCCAAAGGATTTTTTTACCAATTTGTCTTGCTGCTTGTTGTGTCTCTAAAGGGTTTTTAACTACCAATTTGTCTTACTCCTTGTTGTTGTCTAAAGGATTTTTAACTACCAATTTGTCTTGCTGCTTGGTCTCTAAAGGGTTTTTAACTACCAAATTGTCTTTCTGCTTGTTGTGTCTCCAAAGGGTTTTTTAAATACCAATTTGTCTTTCTGCTTGATGGGTCTCCAAAGGGTTTTTTAACTACCAATTTGTCTTGCTGCTTGTTGGGTCTCCAAAGGGTTCTTTAAACAACCAAATTGTCTTTCTGCTTGTTGGGTCTGCAAAGGGTTTTTTAACTACCAATTTGTCTTGCTGCTTGTTGGGTCTCCAAAGGATTTTTTAATTACCAATTTCTCTTGCTGCTTGTTGGGTCTCCAAAGAGTTTTTTAACTACCAATTTGTCTTGCTGCTTGTTGGGTCTCCAAAGGGTTTTTTAACTACCAGTTTGTCTTGCTGCTTGTTGGGTCTCCAAAGGGTTTTTTAACTACCAATTTGTCTTTCTGCTTGTTGGGTCTCCAAAGGGTTTTTTAACTACCAATTTGTCTTTCTGCTTGTTGGGTCTCCAAAGGGTTTTTTAACTACCAATTTGTCTTGCTGCTTGTTGGTTCTCCAAAGGGTTTTTTAAACTACCAATTTGTCTTACTGCTTGTTGGGTCTCCAGAGGGTTTTTTAAACTACCAATTTGTCTTACTGCTTGTTTTGTCTCTAAAGGGTTTTTTAAATACCAATTTGTCTTTCTGCTTGATGGGTCTGCAAAGGGTTTTTTAACTACCAATTTGTCTTGCTGCTTGTTGGGTCTCCAAAGGGTTTTTTAAACAACCAAATTGTCTTTCTGTTTGTTGGGTCTCCAAAGGGTTTTTTAAACTACCAAATTGTCTTTCTGCTTGTTGGGTCTCCAAAGGGGTTTTTAACTACCAATTTGTCTTGCTGCTTGTTGGTTCTCCAAAGGGTTTTTTAAACTACCAATTTGTCTTACTGCTTGTTGGGTCTCCAAAGGGTTTTTTAAACTACCAATTTGTCTTACTGCTTGTTTTGTCTCTAAAGGGTTTTTTAACTACCAATTTGTCTTTCTGCTTGTTGGGTCTGCAAAGGGGTTTTTAACTACCAATTTGTCTTTTTGTTGGGTCTCAAAGGGTTTTTTAAACAACCAAATTGTCTTCCTGTTTGTTCTCAAAGGGTTTTTTAAACTACCAAATTGTCTTACTGCTTGTTGGGTCTCCAAAGGGGTTTTTAACTACCAATTTTTCTTGCTGCTTGTTGGGTCTCCAAAGGGTTTTTTAAACTACCAATTTGTTTTACTGCTTGTTGGGTCTCCAAAGGGCTTTTTAACTACCAAATTGTCTTTCTGCTTGTTG
>NC_089748.1:30337345-30364845 GCF_040412425.1 Macrobrachium rosenbergii
GTGGGTCTTTGACTCAATTTGTTGTGATAATTTGGATCATTCAATTCTAGAACGATTTGCTGTGCCTTACCAGTTAGTATAAATTATCTACACACACACACACACACAAACATAACATACACATGTATTATTTATATATATAAACATGTATATATGTATATAATTATGTATACAGCATATAGATATGTATATGAATATATAATTATATATATATATATAAATAAATAAATAAATACATATATATATATATACATATATATAAAATGTGTGTGTAATTATATATGTACACACACAAAATATATATATATATATACATATATATATATATATATATATATATATATATATATATATATATATATATATATATATATATATATATATATATATATATATATGAGACAGCTGGTTCCTGGAAAAGCTAGCTCAGTCTTCAACAGCTGAACCCATCAACAAACATTGAGATAATCTCAAAATTTAGACCACAAGAAACCTCAAGAAACCCCAAGAAGCTTAGTGTATGATTCCACGGGTTAGAGGTACCAGGTTTTTAATCTAAAAGTTACACTTACGAAGGCTCGGTGCAAGTGGTGTCTGTCTCCTCGATGTATCGGCTTTCTCCTGGAAAGTAATGGTAGGTGGTGACAATGCCGCTGTTGTGAACTTCCACGGCGCTGGTCTCTTCCTGATTCCCATGGTCGTCGAGGCGATGATACGAGTGCTTGACATAGTTTGTGCGATTCTGTCGAAGAGGAATGGTTGTTAGAGTTAGAGTACAAAATTTTAGTCTTCTGCCGTGTGTGTGTGTGTGTGATTTTCCAGAAGAATGATGGTGACAATGTAAATGAGGTCCTGACCAAGATGTGTACGGTATGTCTTGATGTGGGAAAAGTTCTGTAGATTAACAGTATTATCATTTCTTATGTTTGACAGAGAACATGAAATTTAATCTTCTTGTGTTTGAGACTTTCTAGAATGGTGATGATTGCGGAAATGTAACTGAGAAACTGACCAAGATGCATAAGGTATGTCTAGATGTGGGAAAAGTTCTATACGTTAATGGTGTTATCTTTTCTTATGTTCGACAGAGCATACTAAAATTTTAGCCTTATTGTACATGTGATTTTCTAGAGTAGTGGTGTTGGCAATGTAAAGAGAGAACTGATCAAGATGTGTAAGGTATGTCTAGATGTGGGTCGAGTTCTGTAAGTTAATGGGTGTTGAGGGACTGCTAGATTTATCATGTCTTATGTTTGACAGGAAATATAAAATCTAATCTTATACACGAGGTTTTCTAATATAGTGGTGGTGACCAGGATGAGTAACATATGGCTAGATGTGGGAAAAGTTCTATAAGTTAACAGCATTATCATTTCTTACTTTCAACAGAAAGCACATAATTCTAATGTTCTCGTGAGTGACATTTTCTAGAATTGTGGTGGTGACAATGAAAATGGGTAACTGACCAGGATGCGTAAGGTAAGTCTAGATGTCGGAAAATTCCTATAGGTTATTGACTTATTGAAAGACTTACCAGGATGTGTAAGGTATGTATAGATGTGGGAAAAGTTCTATGAGTTTGGGTATGAGGAATAATTGTTCCTTTGGACAAAGGAAAAACTGATAGATGTGTGTGCTTGTAGAATTCACTGTTGACTGGTCAGCTTGGCTGACATTTAAAAAGAAAACATCATTTGATGGGCTGACCAGGATGTGTAATGTGTCTAGCTGTTGGAAAAGTTCTATGAGTTTGGGTATGAGTAAGAACTGTTCCTTGGTATAAGGAAAAAACAGATAGAGAGGGAATGCCCGTGCGTGTGTGTTTGTGTGTGTGTGTATGTGTGTACCTAGAGTTTCTTGTGACTGGTTAGCTTGTCTGATATTTAACAGGGAAGCATCAATTGATGGGCTGACCAGGATGTGTAAGGTATGTCTAGTTGTGGGAAAAGTTCTGTGAGTTTGGGTATGAGTGGCAATTGTTCCTTGGCATAAAGGGGAAAACAGATAGAGACGGATTGTGCGCGCATGTATGTGTGTGTGTGTGTTTGTGTGTGTACATATAGAGGTTTCTTGTGATTAGTTACCTTGACTCGCATTGAACAGGAAAACATCAGTAATCCGTATTACTTTGAATTACAGAAGGTTTCCTGATTTTCTCCATAGAGGAAAATAAACCTCCAACCTTACAGAAATATCTTGAAAGAGTCTCATTCAAGGCAATAATAACATTTCAGAAAGCAAATGGTAGCTGTAGAAAATTGAATTTATTTTCCCAATTGCTGGCGCTGCGTGCAACAGCCGTCTGCAACATAAAAAAGTGATGATGCAAGCTAAATATTTTACATCTTTTCTCTACCAACGCCGGTTATATATTTCAGCGAGAAGGCCGGGGGCGGCCTTCGAGCAAATCAAATGAAATAAGAGACACAAGATCTACCATTTTGCTGAAAGAGACCGACATTTTTTAGCCACCTATATTGGGAATGGACCTTTTTTCCTTTTCTTTCAGAAAGGGCTCCAATATTGCTTAGGTCTCTAGACATCAAAGGGAATTCAGTTACAAGTAGCATTCATGGGCGTCCCTTGTGTTTGGAAACCTCTGGAGGAGAATGTTTATAGTCGACATAAATCGAGAACTAACTTTTCAATTTAACCATTTGTTACAGTAAGAGTTCTTGCTGATGTGAACACCTGGACAAGTTGATGGTGTAATATGTAATGAAAGTATGTGGAAAAATAATTAGATAAAGAAAAGGTTGTATGGAAACAGGAAGAGAAATAACAAGAAATGAATAAAAGAAAGAGGGTAGATGGTAAGGTCCTACTTCAAAGGTAAATAAATGCTATGTATAGACACACACTCACACGCACACACACATATACATATATACAGTATATATATATGTATATATATGTGTATATATATCCCCTTTGGGGAATTATCACCGAAGGGGCATTTATTAGTGATAAATGGATCAGTACTGCCGGGTCTCGATCCCACGACACAGTTACCTTCAAACAACTCCAGTCGACGGTCTACCAAATGAGCCATCAAGAGAGGTGTAAGTTAATGCCGATAAAAAAATTCATAACAGCTGCGTGTTCCAAACTTGCCAATGAGCTGTCATGGTGGAGGTGGGTTAATGCCGTAGCTAAGTATAATTTCCCCGCTGTCGACGGGTAAATAAGTAGAGCAGATTCGGCATTAACTTATACCTCTCTTGATGGCTCAGTGGGTAGACCGTCGACTGGAGTTGTTGGAAGGTAATTGTGTCGAGGAATCGAGACCCGGCAGTACCGATCCATTTATCACTTATAAATTCCCCTTCGGTGATAATTCCCCATTGGGGATATTCCCGAAGTAACGTGAATTTGATATTAAACAATATTTGTAGCTTCATGAACATATATACACACACACACACATATATATATATATAATATTATATTTAGCCAATGAAGATAAATTGATTTCGATTCTGACTTATAACGGGATATATTTACACCACAGTAGAAATCAACGTACATCTCTCTTGATGGCTGAGATTAAAAAGCCCCAAAAAGGGTATATATCTCAATTCCAGAGTGGGTAGGGAGTCCTAATTCAAGTCCGGTTAGTAAGTCTCATTGGGGTTAATGTTTGAAAAAGTCGCGAGTACAATTTTTTAACAACTATACTCACATGAATGTACGTGCCTGTGTGTGTGAGAGAGAGAGAGAGAGAGAGAGAGAGAGAGAGAGAGAGAGAGAGAGAGATTTTACCACATTACAATGAATTACGACTAGGAATATTAGAGAGAGAGAGAGAGAGAGAGAGAGAGAGAGAGAGAGAGAGAGAGAGTTTTGCCACATTACAATGAATTACGACTAGAATTTAGAGAGAGAGAGAGAGATTAGAGAGAGAGAGAGAGAGAGAGAGAGAGAGAGAGAGAGAGAGAGAGAGCTTTACTACACTACCATGAAATATGAGAGAGAGAGAGAGAGAGAGAGAGAGAGAGAGAGAGAGAGAGAGAGAGAGAGAGAGAGAGATTTTACCACATTACAATGAATTATGACTACGAATATTAGAGAGAGAGAGAGAGAGAGAGAGAGAGAGAGAGAGAGAGATTTACCGCATTGCAATTAAATATTACAAGAAATATGAGAGAGAGAGAGAGAGAGAGAGAGAGAGAGAGAGAGAGAGAGAGAGAGAGAGAGAGAGAGAGAGAGAGAGAGAGAGAGATTTACCGCATTGCAATTAAATATTACAAGAAATATGAGAGAGAGAGAGAGAGAGAGAGAGAGAGAGAGAGAGAGAGAGAGAGCTTTACTACACTACCATGAAATATGAGAGAGAGAGAAGAGAGAGAGAGAGAGTCTTTTCATAACTTACGTAATAAACTTCCGTCATCTCCAGCAACAGAGTGAAGTCGGCCTTGAAATATTCGAAGTAATCCGGGAAAGACTCATCCCCAGCAGATGTCGCTGTCAGTGGCTCGCAATCGCCCTTGACCGAACTGGTGAAGGCCAGTATAACTCCAGCTAATGCCCAAAGAGGCCATTTTGTCCGTGTTCTGAAATCGCACAAACGGGTATATAAGAAAAATGTCCCAACAGAGTCATTATTAACACGAAAACAAATGTCTGATCATTCTGATGTCACTATTTCATCATGGATATCTTTTATTACAGAACCAGGTTAAAATGACACTTGACTTTCCAAATAAGGACCTTTGCGGCGTCCCTTAAGTCCCTAGCTGCAACCCCTTTCATTCCTTAAACTGTACCTCCTCCGTTCATATTCTTTCTTCCATCTTACTTTCTTTAACCCTCACCTAATAATTGTTTTCCATAGTCCAACTGCAAAAGGGTTTCCTCCTGTTACACCTTCCGAATCTTTTTACTCTCAATTTCTCCTCCTGTTACACCTTTCAAATCTTTTTACTCTCAATTTCTCCTCCCGTTACACCTTTCAAACCTTTTTACTCTCAATTTCTCCTCCTGTTACACCTCTCACTTTTTACTCTCAATTTCTCCTCCTGTTACACCTTTCAAACTGTTTGCTCTCAATTTCACCTGTTGCACCTTTCAAGCTTTTTCACTCTCAATTTCTCCTCCTTTTACACCTTTCAAATCTTTTTACTCTCAATATCTCCTCCTGTTACACCTGTCAAACCTTTTTACTATAATTTTCTCCTTCTGTTACACCTTTCAGACCTTTTTACTCTCAATATCTCCTCCTGTTACACCTGTCAAACATTTTTACTACAACTTTCTCCTCCAGTTACACCTTTCAAACCTTTCCCTTTCAGCACTGAATGACCTCATCATAGGTCTCAGCGCTTCCTTGGCCTTTGGCCTAAATTCTATATTCCATTCTAAAGAGTAAAGGAGATTACGCAGACACAAAAACTATGTAACAAATATCCTCCAACAATAACTCGCTGCTGTAAAAAAATAATAATAATCTATTATTTTGCAACTGAGGTGACCTTAAAAATGAATAAAGAAAGGAAACGTGTTTGGGATGTCAAAATATCCTGTACTATCACTGACCACAAAATTACATATTTGGTCTGGGAGATCAAATTAAGTTAAATAATCTGAAATATACACTTTGATACACCAGAAGACCTAACATTTCAAACTGAATGGTTAGTCGAAAAATGCTTTTAAGGATTTGTCATTCTTTTCATTAATCAGAATTTTTTTTTTAATTTGATTCCTTCAGGCACATTTGAAATTACGTTTCATCTTCAGGATTTTTATGACTTATTCTTAATCAGCATTCATTATTATTATTATTATTATTATTATTATTATTATTATTATTATTATTATTATTATTATTATTCAGAGGGTGAACCCCTGTTCATATGTAACAAGCCCATCACGGGGCCACTGAACTGAAATTCAAGTTTACAAAGAACATGTTGTTCATATGAAAGAAATAAAAATAAAAATAATAATAATAATAATAATAATAATAATAATAATAATAATAATAATAATAATAATAATAATTATTATTATTATTATTATTATTATTATTATTATTATTATTATTATTATTATTATTATTATTACTGAGATGAACCCTATTCATATGGAAACAGCCCACCACAGGGGCCAATGACTTGAAATTCAAGCTTCCAAAGAATACGGAGTTCATTAGAAAGAAGTAACAGAAGGTAATGGGAAATATACAAAGCATAGATCACTTATTAAAAAGAATCAATTAACAAATTATTAGATAAATAGATAAAATGTAAATAAATTATTAAAATTAAAGAATTGCTTTAGGGTAGAACTCACTATTCTCTGGAGTGTGTTACGTAAGAGTTTGATGATAAAACTCAAGACTCAAAATGCGACGAACAAGTTCGTTTGAACTCGCGTCCGATTTCGCAACGGCAAGCGAGTGTTGCAGTGTTGCAATGCAGGTAAAAATAACCGGGACAAATTGAAGAGACGAACAAATTGTATATATACAGTGTATATATTATATAAATATAAATTTATATTTACATTTCTGTCTCATTCCACAGATTAAGCGTCTTTTATCGTCGTTTTCTGTCAACCAAAAATGTGTCCAGAGAAAATGGAACTTGCTTGCAAACAAGCTGAAAAGTACCATGAGTCTCTCTCTCTCTCTCTCTCTCTCTCTCTCTCTCTCTCTCTCTCTCTCTCTCTCTATATATATATATATATATATATATATATATATGTGTATATATACATTATATATATATACACATATATTTGTTTGCAGAATATACATGTATATATATATGCATATATATTTATATAAAAATATATATATACATACACACACACACACACACACACACACATATATATATATATATATATATATATATATATATATATATATATATATATATATATATATATATAACAATTATAGCATTATTCATCACACCGTGTGAAAAATTATTCGTTATTTGAAACAAGCCTGTCGAATAACAATCTTTCAGGAAATATCTAACACGATTTGCATAATTGATTATTATTATTATTATTATTATTATTATTATTATTATTATTATTATTATTATTAATCAGACGATGACGAACCCTATTTATATGGAACAAGCCCAGCATAGGGCCACTGACTTGGAATTCCAGTTTCCGAAGAATACAAGAAGCTCATTCGAAAGAAGCAACAGAAGGTAAAGGGAAATACAAATAAACAAGTAAATAAGTAAATAAATAAATAAAATAAATAAATGAAAATTCAAGTAAATTATTAAAACACAGGGGAAATTGCTTGAACTTTTCTTTTCAGTAAAATTTCATCTGCAGTGATACAGATATCTCCAGTAATACTAAAGAGTTAATTAGAATTATGTCAGTTAATTATATCTGAACTCCCAGTGGGCCATAATTGCCTCACATGATTATAATTATTTATAATTATAATTATTCGCCCGGATCAATCACATAATTATTTACACAAATGAACTGCATTGCAATTGAAACGGGCACTTGAAAAATGATAGCCATTTTCACTGCTAAGGTTTTAATTAAACTAGAAATTGTCTGGAATAACACAATAACGCCACTTAGATACGTTGTTAATGGTATAGTTATTTCTTTTTTCTTCAAGAATTTTGTTGTTTATAAAGACCAGGTTTGTTGTAACCATACAAACATATATGCATTTATATATATATATATATATATATATATATATATATATATATATATATATATATATATATATATATATATATAAATGCATATATGTTTGTATGCATGTGCAAATATGTATATAAATATATGTATAGCACGTTAAACCGAAGAAAAAAATATATATATGTATGTATGTATATATATATATATTATATATATATATATATATGTATTGTATATATACATATGTATACATGTACATATATACACACATATATATAAATAAATAAATAAATATATCTATCTATCTATTTATCTATCTATCTAGCTATCTATCTATATATATATACATATATATATATATATATATATATATATATATATATATATATATATATATATATATATATATATATATATATATATATATATATATATATATATATATATATATATATATATATATATATAGAGAGAGAGAGAGAGAGAGAGAGAGAGAGAGAGAGAGATAAGTATATCTATACATATAGGTATATATATATATATCTATACATTATATGTATATATATATATAATTTTTTATATAAAGTAAAAACCCGTACTTGCTAAAATAAAAATAAAAAATTTATTACTAACAAAGAAAAAAATTCCTAAAAAACAAAATACAGTCTGAAGAGGCGTTACTGCCTCGTTCCAGATAATTTCTGTTTTAATGAAAAACCTAAGCTATAAAAATTGCCATTTACCAAGTGCCCGATTCAATTGTTATCCGATTCATTTGTGTAAATAATTGTGTGATTGATCCGGGCGAATGATTATAATTGTAAATAATTATAATCCTGTGAGGTAATTACGACCCCCTGGGAGTCCAGGTCTAATTAACTGACATAACGTTTAATTAACTCTTTAGTGTAACTGGAGATGTCTGTATCGCTGGAAATTAAATTCCAGCAGCAACAAAAAAAGTTCAAACGGGCGAGATATCAATTATGCAAATCATTTCAGATACTTCCTGACAGGTAATTATTAAACAAGTTTGTTTTAAATAATGAGTAGTGTTAGACACCGTGTGATGAACAACGCTGGCAGTATTACCCGTGAAGATAGCTGTGAATGACGGTGTAATTGTCATCAGTGAAGATAGTTGTAATCACCCATAATTATTATCTGTGAAGATATGATCATTTATGAAGATAGGTGTGAATACCGCTAGAATTATACACATGACGCTGTGATTATTATCTCCGAAGATCACACTGTGAATAACGGCTAAACTATTGTCTATGGAGATAGTTGTGAATAACGCTAGAATTATCTAAGAGATAGTTGTCAATAATACTAGAATTATTATCTACAAAGATAGTTGTGAATAACGCTAGAATTATCTAAGAGATAGTTGTCAATAATGTTAGAATCATTATCTACAAAGATAGTTGTGAATAACGCTAGGAATACTTTCCACCGAGAAAGTCGTGAATAACGTAAGAATTATCATCTGCGAAGACAGGTGTGAATAAGGTGAGAATTATTATTTATGAAGATCGTTGTGAATAAAGCTATCATTATCATCACACATTAATTTTTCCCTGGATTACCATAAATTGGTTTTTGCATCATAATGTATAAAGTGCCGACACATATATAATTGTATTTTCTTTCAAGCTTAAAAACAACTTATTCTCGTGCAATCTGAGGTATGAACTAATTAAAATAATTTCTCTGTCCTGAAGATTATTATATATATATATAAATATATATATATATATATATATATATATATATATATATATATATATATATATATATACATATTTAAAATTATTCAGTATTAGCACTGCTAATAGGTGATAAATAATTTGTTTATTCAGAATTATACATTACAGCTATTTCCTTATAATCATTTCATTTGTTCAATGTCTTTCTCTCAATATCTATCTCTTTTTCTCTTCGTTAGTTGAGAAACTTACACACACACACACACACACACACACACACACACACACACACACAACAAGTTGTTGGGAGAATCCTTCAGCGAATTTCTTCACTAACATATTGACTCAATTTTCTGAATCCTTTTGGGAGTACATAGGAATCTTATAACTTGTGAGAGTTGAGGAATAATGCAATAGATACGTGAGAATCCTTAAGATATCTGGAGAAGGTCAGATTCGTTCAAATGACGATAATGTCCTGACCTGAATCAGAAACCTCTTGAAAGTAGTTCATTCCAGCACTGAAAAAGCCATCTTCTTGGGCAACACTTAGGCGAAACTGGGGGCTCTCTTCCTGCCCACTTTGGATGCCTTCCTCTTGGGCCACCTACCCCCAGAGAGGCCCTTTGGGACTGCCTTCTCCCCTAAGTCCCAGCACCTCTGCCTGTCAAGTTGGTCCAAGATGGGAAGACCTTCCCCTGGGATGCTTTCCCCTTCTTGGTTACGCCCTTGGTTTTGGGAATGGGGGAGAGATATTGAGTATTCATGGTGTCCTTTCCCCACCTACCTTGGCCCCTTCTCCCTTCCCACTTAAATTGGGGGGGGGTGTTCTGCTAACAGATCCGCTCAAATGACAGGTATTCATTTCTGGTTGCGTTGACAGATAAATGAGGCAGAATCTTAAAAGACAGATTCTTAAAATGAAAGAATCTTAAAACGATTCAGAATCAGAATCTAAAACAATACAGAATTTTAAAAACTTAAAATACAGAATCTTAAAATGAGAAAGAATCTTAAAACGATACAGAATCTTAAAATGAGAAAGAATCTTAAAACGATTCAGAATCTTAAAATGAGAATCTTAAAACAATACAGAATTTTAAAATGAGAAAGAATCTTAAAATTCAGAATCTTAAAATGAGAATCTTAAAACAATAAATGAGAAAGAATCTTAAAACGGTACAGAATCTTAAAATGAGAAAGAATCTTAAAACGATACAGAATCTTAAAATGAGAAAGAATCTTAAAACGATTCAGAATCTTAAAATGAGAATCTTAAAACAATACAGAATTTTAAAATGAGAAAGAATCTTAAAACGGTACAGAATCTTAAAATGAGAAAGAATCTTAAAACGGTACAGAATCTTAAAATGAGAAAGAATCCTAAAACGATACAGAACATTAAAATGAGAATCTCAAAACGACACAGAATCTTAAAATGAAACAGAATCTCAAAATGTTAAAGCGGTTTACTGTCAGTCTACTTTTGTCCCTACAAAAACAAAAGAAGCCATTGCTTCGAAATGAATACATTCTCTGAGTAGCAAATCTCTTTCCATTATGCCTCAGAAAAGTTTGTAGCAGACAGGTGCTCTCTTTGCCGTCTAACTTTATAATGGACAAACTTCTGCCGTCAGAAAAACTTCCTCTTGATGAAATAAGAGGATGTGCGGAAGTTGAAAGAAGTAACCGAAGGAATTAATTGATATTTGGGAGTGCTTAAAGGTGACAGAGAATGAGGTGTGTTGGAAAGTATACATAAAGGTTGTTCGGTCTACCTTCATGCCTTAGGAAGAGACGTTACTTCAAAGAACGATACTTTGCTAATTATTTTTTACGTTATAAAAGTACCTGGATTGATTTCGTGTCTTCTATGATATTTCAAGCATTCTTTCTAACTTTATAAATGTATCTGGATTGATTGCTTCCTATGATAATTTTAGCATTATTTTTTACTTTATAAAAGTACTGAGACTAGTTTCTTGTCTTCCATGATACTTCAAGCATTCTTTCTGACTTTATAAAAATACTGAGAAAGATTTCTTTTCCTTACACTTTCGTCACTGCTCTATGACAAATGTTAATGTTCACTTATAAGCAGAATTTCGTATTTAAAAATCATCCCTTTTTGGCAGTGTCGAATGTTCTTTTTTTTTTTTTTTTTTAATTTTTTGAGTTATGTGCATCGACGGTGATTTTATCACTGACTTCTTGTTTCAGCAAAGAATCAAGTCTGTACCTCGCGCCATACATCCTGGATGGTGAGGGAGATATGAAACAGAATACAGAATACGGGAGAGAGAGAGAGAGAGAGAGAGAGAGAGAGAGAGAGAGAGACTTCTGAATACTTATCCGGCCAGTTACAACAAGAACTAGAAATGATATTGGGTGGGTTATATATATATTTTCTCAGGGCTGGGGCCATTCCGGCCCAGCTGCTGCGCAGAGCCGCTAGAGATTAGCATTTTTTAGCCGAAAGTTAGCGAACACAGCGCTCGTTCAACACCAAGGCGTTTTTCCATTACTGGGAAGTATAAACAAACGCAGTTATTTTTCCAGATTCTACAGATTTCCGCGCGTAGAACTTTTCCTAGCTAATGTAATCCGGATTTTAAGATATAATATACTTACGGCTATAATATTTTTTTGCTTATAATAGATATTAATGTATTCGTACGAAGGTTACTGGAGATATTATTTAGAATTTTGTTAGGAAGACGCACGGTAATGGCAGTATACAACTCTCACTAGAATTCGGCGCCTCGGAATTCTTTCTAGCTAACATAACCCGGATTTTAAGATGTAATATATACTCGAGGCTATAATATTTTGTTCCTGTAGATAATAATGAATTTTTACGAAGCCTGCTGAATTTATATATATTATTTTGTTAGGAAGACGTACAGTAATGGCTGTATACAAGCTATTTCCCTTAGCCGAATCTAAATCTTTATCTAAGTAAAATTCTGAAAAGAGAATTGTGTATGAACAAGTTTAACTCATTTCTCACCGCCCTCTCGCCCCCCCCCCCCAACGAGATTACAAAACGTTCAGCCAAAGATGATATATATATATATATATATATATATATATATATATATATATATATATATATATATATATATATATATATATATATATATATATATATATATATAACATGGCAACTCAAACCTAGCAAAAGTTAAACTGTGCAAAAGTCTTGCAACGTCAAATATATTGCATTACGGCGACAGTTGAAACACTTCTTTTCATTTTATAATAAATTAGGTTTGAAGTAGGTTAAAGTAATATATTTATATATATATATATATATATATATATATATATATATATATATATATATATATATATATATATATATATATATGTATATATATAATATATATACATACACTATATATGCAGTATATATACACATATATATGTGTGTATACATGCATATGTAATTATAATAGTCACAATGCCTCTTATCTTCTCGAATTCTTCGAGCTTTTTGGATACGATTATCACTACAAAGCCTTAGATCTAAGTGCAAGGAATCTGAAGTAATTATGATGTCCGGTAGCGGGAAAGGAACCCGCGTCCCATAATCACAACGAGGTCACGTTGCCGACCTGACCACAAGAAGGATAAAAGTCTATTGCCTCTCATACATACATACATACATATACCTGTAGAATTCAGATATATTTATTAGAGCTAGAATAGACCCTTCCTCACCATTGCAGCCAAGTGGGCAATCGTTTACTATTACTTATGTATCTGATAAAAAGTGACCAGTAGAGTCTACATATATCTTTCAGCCTAAAAGCAATAAAAATTATAAATATATATTGTTATGTACCTGTATCTTTCAAATTTAGCTAACAGAGCTTTCTGCGACATCTGTTGGGTGAACATTGCATTATTTTTGTTAGTTCCTTTTCTTGAAATTTTTCTTTAGACTCCCTTAGGTTTAGCTTTTAAGTTTACTTGGGATATTGCTTACTGGCCTTAAATTGAGATCTTTTGGACTTGCTTTGTGTTAACATCTTAAGTTATTATTGAAATAGTACCTTCTTATGACACTAGTGAAGCCTTATTTATATATGTGATTACTTTATATGGGAACTTATAATTATTAAATTAGTTCTATGAATTTGAAGTGAATTTTCTTATCATCCATTATATGATGTTGTTTGCCTCTAGAATATTAGTGTAACTTGTTGTGAGTTAGACAAATTATAACAATATATATATATATATATATATATATATATATATATATATATATATATATTAAAAGACAGTATATAGACAACGTAAATACATATATAATGTATTTATATACAATATAATAAATACAAATATATAATGTATATAAAGAAAGATAAAACAATCATAGACTATGCAAATGTCAATTAACCCTTCAAGGATGTTTAAAGAAAGAGATGAAATGAATGTTCATACTCTCTCTCTCTCTCTCTCTCTCTCTCTCTCTCTCTCTCTCTCTCTCTCTCTCTCTCTCTCTCCTGAAAACAGTTTGGAACAAGAATATGAAGAATTTTCTCCTGTTCGTGCACAGGACGAAAAGTAAGGCATTAGAATTTAAGAAACTACGAATTTTAATGCATATAGGCCTACAACAAGTTGATACTCACTAAGAAATCACTCAGCCTACGTGGTGGGGGAGGGTGGGGGTTGCTATTTGCTAGTAAATATAAACACTTTTGCATTCCAGACACCGGCAGAAACAGTGGTATGCATAAATGCATTTTGAAAACCGTTTGAATATACATTTTGCATCACGAATTTCGATTACAGCCGTCAGGTCGAAATAGGGAAAGCAATCAGTTTGAACCGAGATTTAAGAGATGGACTGCGTTACGTATTAACCCTAAGTAATTAAACACCGCGTATTTTTACGACTTCTGGTATTTGATGATAAATATCGTAGAGTGCAGATTTAGCGCCACCTACGACGAAGGTCAACACTGGAGGGGCGAAACATATATTCCACCGAGTGAGTCTGAATGGGGATTTCTGGTCCACCTCCTAAAATGTGAAATGAATTTCCACTTTTCATTCTGACGTTGGTTAAGGAGGGGATATAAGCGTGCAAGAACTCAACTTAGCGGACTTCTGTACTTACCAGCTACCATATTATGACTGTCTTTCCCTAAGCTTCCATTTTAGATGTGATTCATTTTTAGATTTCTGTAAAGAAAACTATTGTGCCGGTTTTGTCTGTCCGTCCGCATTTCTTTCTGTCCAAACTTTTTCTGTCCGTCAGATCTTAAAAACTACTGAGGCTAGAGGGCTGCAAATTGGTATGTTGATAATCCACCCTCCAGTCATCAAACATGCCAAATTGCAGCCCTCTAGCCTCAGTGGTTTTTATTTTATTTAAAGTTAAATTTAGCTATAATCGTGCTTCTGGCAACGATATAGGATAGGCCACCACCGGGCCTTGGTTAAAGTTTCATGGGCTGCGGCTCATACAGCATTATACCGAGACCACTGATTATACGCTGTAGCGGCTGTACAGAAAAGTCGATTGCGCAGAAGAAAATTCACCGCATTTTTTACTTGTTAGATACATCTCCTAAACTGATTATGTGTAAAGTGCAATATAGTTTAGGTTAGGATTTTTGTGGGATTACTGTTAGTGACTTCTTCAAAATATTCAAGTGCAGGATATAACAAGAACTTTGTTACTAAAAGGACTTTATTAATAATCAGCAAAGCAAGGCCCCCAAAGTGTCCGTTAGGTTCAGGTGTAATTTAGCGTCAGTCAAAATTTCAGAAATATGAAAGCAAATGCGATGCAGAATATAGGCAAGTGAGTGCTTATTCCATGATGATTTCACTGACCAAAGAACAATACCTTTTTCCAACAATAATTACGGGGAATTAGAACAAGAATAATCATGATCTGTTCCGTTCATAATTGTTTTGGTCAAGGAAATAATTTTTACTGTTTCGTGAGCATGTAATTATCTAACAAACGAAAAATAATTCTTGTTAATTATTATTACAGTTTCTATGTAGATAATATTGAGTGTACATGTACTTGTATATGAACGTGTATAAAATTATATATATATATATATATATATATATATATATATATATATATATATATATATATATATATATATAAACATCTAAACTTTCTACGGATAGATTGCTTACGTCAGCTTTATAACAGTCCTCCAGCAGTCTTTCTGGACTGCCAAACCACCAGGTCTTGCATCTTTGGAAATATTTTAGGGTCATAATTTTAACAGTCATTACTCAGGCTCTTGTCGGTACGCAAAACACTGCAGATGATGAATACTTTAATAATGAATAATAATAATAATAACAATTCATTTTTATCGACTGTGCAGTGATGTTCTCTGTTTTTGTTGATTTTTTTTTTGTACATTGTCTATACTGCTCGATTATCGAAAATTTGATGCAAATACAGTTCAGTCTATGAATAGTTTAATAAATAATAATAATAATAATAATAATAATAATAATAATAATAATAATAATAATAATAATAATAATAATTCATTTTTATCGATTATGCAGTGATGTTCCCTTTTGTTAATGCTTCCTTATATATTCTCAGTTTTGCTCGATTACTGAAATTCTGAAGCAAGAGCAATTCAGCAAAAGATTCTCTTTCTCTCTCTCTCTGTCTGTCAGCAGAGCCAAAGGCAGATTGATCAAGGGTGCTAAAAAGACCCGAATTTCTGCGGGACCACCAAACCGTCCGAGAGGTTAAACATCACAATCCATCATCAATCGAAAAAGTGTCGAAACTTCTGATGAGGGAACCTGATTGCTCCGTGTCATCCCCGCCCAACAACCCCGCCCCCCCCAAAAAAAAAATATACCATGTTTACGAAAAAAATATTATACCAGTAACATGAAGGTGACTGATTCAGTTTTATTTCTGCAATAAATTTTTTTAAAACTGCCTTTTTTTTAAAGATACCATGTTTACCAAATAATATGTCAGTAACTAAAGGCAGTTAATTCAGTTTTACTTCAGTAATAAATTTTTAAAAATGCCTTTTTTGGCTACCATGTCACCTCATCTCTCCCCATACCACTCCATTTTTTTTAAAGGAACCAGCTTCACGAAATAGTATGTCAGTAACATGAAGGCAGTCATTTCAGATTCACTTAACAATAAATCTTAAAAAGTTATCCTTTTTGGCTACCTTGTCCTCCACCCTCCAATTTAATTTAAGAAAACATGTTTACGAAATAATATTTCAGCAACATGAAGGTGGTTACATCTGTTGTACTTCAGCAATAAATCTAAAATTTTGGCGTTTTTGGCTACATATCACCGCCCCCTCCCACCACTCTGATTAAAAAAAAAGATACCATGTTTACGAAAATTTATCAGTAACATGAAGGTGGATAATTCAGTTTTACTTAGCAATAAACTTTAAAAAATTGCTTTTTTGGCTACAGTTTTTTTTTCTTAAAGAAACCATGTGTTCATGAAATAATATTATGCCAGTGACGTGAAAGCACTTAATTCATTTTTACTTCAGCAATAAATAACAAAAATATTGTTCCAGAGGCTACTATCCAAATAGGCAATCCGATCTTCACATAACTATAACAATCGTCTATATATTATCTTAAAATCCCCAGGATCATATTTCATGGCATGAGATTAAATGAGCCTGCTCCTCCCATTTCCAATCCATGGTACACGAAGTAATATACAAAGTATACTTCTGTGCTTACGTTTATTGATGCCGTTATGAAACTGTAGTTTAACGCAAAAACAAGAATCAAAATGCATTTTTGAATTACCTATGTGAATAAATGAGTAAACAGATTTTAATAACCACAACCGTAAGCATTCTCTAATTTATTTCAACCACTTTCGGTTGGTTCTCCAGTCCTTTGTCACCCACTATCAGCATGCTTACTTACATATATTATACATATTTATATACATATATATATATGCATATACATATATATACATATATATGATATATGTAAATATTATATATTTATAATATATAAATGAATGAATATATATATATATATATATATATATATATATATATATATATATATATATATATATATATATATATGTATATATAAACATATATATATATATATACGAGATATATATATATATATATATATATATATATATATATATATATATATATATATATATATATATATATATATATATATATATATATATATATATATATATATATATAATATATATATATATATATATATATATATATATATATATATATATATATATATATATATATATATATATATATATATATATACTATATATATATATATTATATATATATATATATATATATATATATATATATATATATATATATATATGTATATATATATGCATAATATATTATTCCAGAACTTTTGTTTTTATTTTTGCAATCCAATATGACCTCATAAATAATCTTTGCCATCAAAACTTTAACACACTACCACAATCATTGTTATGATTTTAATTTCTATAAATAGAAAATTTGAACTGAGATCTTATGAATTATGTATAGATTTGATTTGACTGACACTTAATTAAAATCCATTAACTAAAAATATAGAATAATCTGATGGGTTTACTTCCATAAAGTTTCATGTAACTGTAATTACATTAAAATTACAATTTTAATGTAATGCTTCTGCCTCAAGTTTTGGACACTGTGATAATAAAGTTCATTTTGAAAGGGACCTATTCCAAACACAATACGTCAGTCACTCTTATCGTTAACAGATAAGCGAAAGTTAAAACAATGGTAACATTTCCCAGACCTGACAATACAGATAGCGCCTTCCTAACTTATCTCCTCTTCTCTTTCAATAGATTCAAGAGATACCAAACTTATCTGTGAGAGATACAATTAACCGAAATTCCTGAAAGTGCCATAATATCCGGAGAGGCAATAAATCTTTCGGGGCGAGATAATCTCGGTTGGGAAATATATCTAAGCATCTCTTCATAAGTTACGTGTAATTTTTTTTTTTTTTAAGATTTCAATTTTGCTGAGCTCTTTGTCAAAGGTTAAATTAATCAGATTGGCTGTGTATATCAAATAAAATATTAGGCCTCACAAGTCATATCCGTATTACCATGAATACCAGACACTGATATTATTATTATTATTATTATTATTATTATTTGTTAGAGGATGAGCCCTGTTCATATAGAACAATCCCACAACAGGGGCCAATGACTTGAAATCAAGGTTCCAAGGAAATTGTGTTCAGATTATTATTATTATTATTATTATTATTATTATTATTATTATTATTATTATTATTATTAGTCATAAGATGAGCTCTACTCATATGGAACAAGCACACCACAGGGACCACTGACTTGAAATTAAGCTTCCAAAGAAATTGTGTTTAGATTTATTATTATTATTATTATTATTATTATTATTATTATTATTATTATTATTATTATTATTCAGAAAATGAACCCTAATCATATGGCTCAAGCCCTCCACAAGGGCCAATTAATTGAAATTCAAGCTTCCAAAGAATATGTTGTTCAGATTATTATTATTATTATTATTATTATTATTATTATTATTATTATTATTATTATTATTATTATTATTATTCAGAAGATGAACCCCGTTCGTATGGAACAAGCCCAACACAGGGGCCAATGAACTGAAATTCGAGCTTCCAAAGAATATGGTGTTCATTTGAAAGAAGTTACGGAAGGTACTAAGAAATACAGAGAAGAGATCAGTTATTAGAAAAAATGAATTAATAAAAAAGGAATAAAACAGTAAAATAGTGGCTTATTTGATTTAAGGTCACGGCTCTCACTACTACAGATATTTCGTAACCATTTAATAATGGAAAAAGGCTATGAAAATAAATTCAAAAATTCACATATGACATTTCCATCTTCTTTTTCTAACCCCCATTGAGACGACGTCCGACTAACTATTCACGAATCGTTCCGATGTCAGAGACGTCCATCAGATGTCACAGGCCTTTGTTCAATAGTCCGACATGAAGACTCAAAAGAATGAGAAAAACTGAACTAAAAGGTTATGTCAGCAATGTTTGAACCACTGAAGGCATTCCGAGAAGTACTCCTTCTTCTTCTTCCTCTTCTTCTTCTTCTTCTTCTTCTTCTTCTTCTTCTTCTATAAAAGGACGATAGAGCTCTCGTAACAGATAAACTATTCAACAAACTGAAATCTTTTGACCGGTGCGCAGTTAGACAGCTTTCGCGGTACACGACAAAAGATACTATAACCTACGCATCCCGTGATTTCTGCAAGCAGAAGCAATCTCCTTTTCCAGCGAGTAAATAGTGCGGTTTGCTGTATATTTACGTACACGCGCGCATGCGTCAGTGCGTCAAAACGAAAGCGGAAGGGTAAGGCAAGGAAAGCTTCAGCGGACAACGTAAAAAGTCCTAATGGGTTGGTAAGTTTTTTCTCCATTCCAGCCGTCATTTATTTCTCCTTATCCCGGAGTCTTCGTCACCGGTATTCCCTTCCTTCTTATCTGCGCACATCTCGCTTCTCTTGTTGAGTAATTAAGATATCTTTTTCTTCAGTAGATGGATGGAAATGTGAGTTTATTTTCGTAACATCAGATATGACCAGTGAAAGAAACTTTGCTGTAGATTGTTATCTGAAGATGTTTTTCTTGACTGGTAATTTCCAGGCGCAGCTGGGGAAGAGAGAGAGAGAGAGAGAGAGAGAGAGAGAGAGAGAGAGAGAGAGAGAGAGAGAGGAAAAACTTAGGTCGTCTTATTTATCCTAAAGTTGTTGACAACACACGCGTTCGGATGCGTTCGCGTCGACTTCGGTTTAATTTATATCATGATTTTTCAATATTTTGGAACAGGCTTTCATAGAGTAAATCTTTAACCCATCGACATTATAGATTTACTGATTTATCATCTTACACTGCTGATTTATAATGCTTCACAGTCATCGTAATAAACTCAGGTTCGTGGAAACACAGCGAACTGCAAGATATCTGGAATCCATTACAGGAGAGAAGAGAAGAAGAATAAAAACACGTAAGTAAAATCGTGAGCAAAATCGTACCCAAATTTCCGGTGGGTCTCGTAACGTGTTTTTTTTATTACATACAAACGTTTTCTTTTATTTTTGGTTGTGTGCGTAGGCATATTTATAAAGTTACGTGGACACCAATACACACATGTGTATTAGTATGTGCATATATACATGTGAGGCAAATACATACATACATACATACATATAATATAATTATACACATATAAACAGGCGCACACACATATACATATGTGTATGTATGTATATATACATTATATATTTTATGTATAACATATATATATATATATATATATATATATATATATATATATATATATATATATATGTATATATACTTATATATATAATATATATATATATATATATAAATATATATACAGCATATATATATATATATATATATATATATATATATATATATATATATATATATATATTTGTATATATACATACATATATATATATATATATATATATATATATATATATATATATATATATATATATATATATATATATAGAGAGAGAGAGAGAGAGAGAGAGAGAGAGAGAGAGAGAGAGAGAGAGAGAGAGAGAGAGAGCGAAGGCATTATTTTGTTCAAGCCTCCAACGAAAGTGCCAACAAGGGTTCATCCTGATCAAAGACGGGTCCAAACTTTCAGTAGGCCTATAACGTAAGCTTTATGCATCAGCTAGTGACTGTTTACAAGAGTGACAGTTAGAGCGAGAAGAATTTCCGACGAGTTGACATTTCTCGTCTACAAAGAAGAAGAAGAAGAAGAAGAAGAAGATTCACGGTGACACCACTTTCAATTTGCCGCTTCGGCGCGGGAAACATTGACTTTGGTAAACTTTACGAAAATATATCTAATTCATTGCGTTTATTCAGTGCCACGATGAAGAGGCGGTGTATGATGTTTAATTTTTTTATAACCTCCAGGTCTATTTGTTCTCCTGTAATATCTAATTTTGTTTTAACAAAGAACCTTCAATTCTGACAAAATTAAAAGACCAGTATGCAAGGTACGATACAGAACTTGTAGAGACAATCTGTGATATCTACTTTCTTAGTGCAATATAAACTTTGTTTTAGCAATAAACCTCAATTCTAACAAGGTACATTCGGTGTATGCAAGATCAGTGTTCGCGGGACTGAACAGGAAATTGTACATACGGCCTGCAATATTTAATTCTCTCTATCTTCTCTTGTTTTAACAATGGACCTTCAATATTTAAATCTTCCTATCTTCACTTGTTTTTCTCTGTCTTATCTATCTTTGTTTTAACAATTGACCCTCAATATTTAATTCTTTCTATCTTCTGCTGTTTTCCCTGTCATATCTACATTTGTTTAAACAACTGACCCTCTATATTTAATTCTTTCTATCTTCTGTTGTTTTCCCTGTCATATCTACTTTTGTTTAAACAACTGACCCTCTATATTTAATTCTTTCTATCTTCTGTTGTTTTCCCTGTCATATCTACTATCTTTTTGTTTTTTAACAACTGACCCTCAATATTTAATTCTTTCTATCTTCAGTTGTTTTTCCTGTCATATCTACTTTTGTTTTAACAATGGACCCTCAATATTTAATTCTGTCTATCTTCAGTTGTTTTCCCTGTCATATCTACTTTTGTTTTAAACAATGGACCCTCAATATTTAATTCTGTCTATCTTCAGTTGTTTTCCCTGTCATATCTACTTTTGTTTTAACAACTGACCCTCAATATTTAATTCTTTCTATCTTCTGTTGTTTTACCTGTCATATCTACTTTTGTTTTAACAACTGACCCTCAATATTTAATTCTTTCTATCTTCAGTTGTTTTTCCCTGTCATATCTACTTTTGTTTTAACAATGGACCCTCAATATTTAATTCTGTCTATCTTCAGTTGTTTTTCCCTGTCATATCTACTTTTGTTTTAACAATGGACCCTCAATATTTAATTCTGTCTATCTTCAGTTGTTTTTCCCTGTCATATCTACTTTTGTTTTAACAATGGACCCTCAATATTTAATTCTGTCTATCTTCAGTTGTTTTTCCCTGTCATATCTACTTTTGTTTTAACAATGGACCCTCAATATTTAATTCTGTCTATCTTCAGTTGTTTTTCCCTGTCATATCTACTTTTG
Organism: Macrobrachium rosenbergii; assembly: GCF_040412425.1. Classification (NCBI taxonomy): domain Eukaryota; kingdom Metazoa; phylum Arthropoda; class Malacostraca; order Decapoda; family Palaemonidae; genus Macrobrachium; species Macrobrachium rosenbergii. The sequence continues at coordinate 30,359,919 of NC_089748.1, forward strand.
TTTTAAACAATGGACCCTCAATATTTAATTCTGTCTATCTTCTGTTGTTTTTCCCTGTCATATCTACTTTTGTTTTAACAACTGACCCTCAATATTTAATTCTGTCTATCTTCAGTTGTTTTTCCCTGTCATATCTACTTTTGTTTTAACAATGGACCCTCAATATTTAATTCTGTCTATCTTCTGTTGTTTTTCCCCTGCCATATCGACTTTTGTTTTACCAATGGACCCTCAATTCTGAAAAGGTTCATTTGATGTATGCAAAATCAGTAGTCACGGGACGGTACAGAAATTCGTAGAAACGACTTAAAGAATTTTATCTTTCCATCTTCTACTTTTTTTTTCCTGTAATGTCTACTTTTGTTTGAACAAAGTACCCTTAATTTTTAACAAGGTTATAAAGATCAGCATTGACGGTATTGATACAGAAAATTGTAGATACGACCTGCGAGGTTTAATTCTTTAAATGTCCTGCTGTTTACTTGTGCTATCTACTTTTGCTTCAATAATAAACATTCAATTTCAACAAAGTTAATTTGGTGTATGCAAGATCAGCATTCACGGTACGAAGTAGAAAACTGTGGATAAGGCCTGTGATGTTTAATTCTTTTTATTTTCTGTTGTTCACTTGTAATACCTACTTTTGCTTATTTCATAATGGACCCTTAATTTTAACAACGTTAAAAGATCAGTATTCACGGTACATACCACGAATACTGATCCTTTAACTTTGTTAAAATTGAAAGTTCGGTATTAAATAAGCAAAAGTAGATATTACAAGTAAAAAACAGAAAATAGAAAGAATTACACATCACAGATCTTATCTACAATTTTTTACATTTTACGTGAATACTTTATCTTGCATACACCAAATTAATCTTGCTGAAATTGAAAGTTTATTTTCAAAACAAAACAAAAACAAGGAAAAAGAAATGGATGCTAGAAAGAACTCAACATCACAGGCCGTATTACAGTACTCTGTATCGTCCCGCGAATACTGCTCTTACATACACCAAATGACCCTTTTTAGAACTGAGGGTCCACTTAAAACAAAAGTAGATATGTTTTAATAAAAAAAAAAACCTCAATTTCAACAAGATTAATTGGGTGTAAGCAAGATCTGTATTCACGGTAGGACACAGAAAATTGCAGACACGCCCTAATTCTTTCAATCCTCTATTTTTTTCCTGTGATATCAATCTTAACAAGGTTCTCTTGGCATAAGCAACATCAGTATTCACGGTATTTTGAGAGGGATCGGCGAATGTCAGTTATGTTAAGAATCATGAGGGGAAAATGTCGCTTCTTTCAGAAATAACGAGTATGTCTTTTGGGGGATTGAAGTTCAAAAGTCAAAAGTGTTGGCAAGAAGCCTTTAGGTGACTAAAAAGAACGAAATATCAAAACTAAGTGAAGTGGATGTTCATTCATCCCGCAGTGTGAATTATGATTAGAAACAAAATAATGTTTAGAATCATGATGAAAACCTCACCTTAGCTTCGCCATGGCGCCGTAGAAACGTCTGGTGGCGGAATGATTAATCTGGGGGAAACATTGCACGCCCCGAAAGCGAATTGATTTGACCGCAACGCTTTATCAACGAGGGACGATAAGATTCCGTTGGGTCGTGCAACCGAGCCCCAGGAGGATTCGGTAATTAAATGGTTTTCCAGGTAGCTTGGCGTCGTGTTTTGGATAATGGCTGGAATGTTCTCGCCTGTTTTCTCTAAAGGCGCGTGATGTGAAAAGGCGGCGGATCTTTGGGTTTTAAAGATATAATAATGATCTTGGACTGGATATCGATAGGGTATACACACACACACACACATACAAACATACAAACTGGGTGACTGACGTCAGCAGGAACCAGAAAACATGCCTTCAGTACCAGCATGTACCACACAAACGGTACACACATTTTAAGTAGAGTCTACTTAAAAACAGTTTTCCCTTTGCAGTGAAGAACTCAGAACCAGTCGTTGCAAAGAAAAGCTATTTATGAGTGACCACATTAGTGACCAAAATTTTAGAGTTGATTTAAAACGTCAGTTTTCCCTTTACAATGAAGAAATGAAACCTAGTCGTTGCAAAGAAAAACTACATAAGATATATATATATATATATATATATATATATATATATATATATATATGTGTGTGTGTATATATATTAATATATATAATTATATATATATGTGTGTGTGTATATGTATATATATGTATGTATATAGATATGTATTATATATACATACATACATATATATATATAAAATATATATCTAAATATATATATATATATATATATATATATATATATATATATATATATATATATATATATATATATGTATGTATATAGATATGTATTATATATATACATATATATAAAGTATATATATAAAATATATATATATATATATATATATATATATATATATATATATATATATATATATATATATATATATATACTGTATATATACACACACACACACACACATATATATATATATATATATATATATATATATATATATATATATATATATATATATATATATATATTTATATTTATATATATATATATGTATGTATATGTATATATATATATATGTATATATACATATATATATATATATATATATATATATATATATATATATATATATACAATATACATACATACATGAATATATAAATAATATATGTGTATACATAAAACATGAGCATACACAAACACACACACACACACACAAACACACATACACCAGCCTTTCCTCTTCTTGATTTTCCATTAGAGGACTGCTGTCGACTATGTCTTTGGTGGTCGTTTGCTGGCCCGCCAGGGTATAATCCCGGTTAGGGAAGAATATGTCCCATCCCGGGCTCAAACTTTCTTCTCCCTCAAATCCACGGATTGACCCTTCCGTGGTCCTTGGCATTCCGGCCCAGAGAGAGAGAGAGAGAGAGAGAGAGAGAGAGAGAGAGAGAGAGAGAGAGAGAGATTATCAGTCATTCAAGCCTCTTTCTCTCCTGATAACTCTTCCTCCTCATTTCAGTCTGATAGATGGATAGATAGAAAGATATATATACTGTATATATACATATATATGTAATATATATTTATATATATACATATAGACATTTATATATATACACATACATACATAGAGAGAGAGAGAGAGAGAGAGAGAGAGAGAGAGAGAGAGAGAGAGAGAGAGAGAGAGGTTATCAGTCATTCAAGCCTCTTTCTCTCCTGATAACTCTTCCTCTTCATTTCAGTCTGATAGATGGATAGATAGAAAGATATATATACTGTATATACATATATATAATATATATATATAATATACAGTATATTTATATGTATACATATAGACATTTATATATATATATATATATATACACATACATACATACATACAGAGAGAGAGAGAGAGAGAGAGAGAGAGAGAGAGAGAGAGAGAGAGAGAATCAGTCACTCAAGCCTCTTTCTCTCCTGATAACTCTTCCTCCTCATTTCAGTCTGATAGATAGGTAGATAGACAGAAAGATAGAGGGTTAGATACATACATACATACATAGAGACAGATAAATAGATCAACAGATAGATAGATAGATAGGTAGATAGATAGATACATAGATAGTTCAGTCCAGTTCATCTTTATTTTACATTTCAGATACACAGGTAGAAAAAAAATTACAGCGATATAAAATACACTCGCCGGAACATACTCATATTTGCATAAAACACTCTTGACTAACTATCCTGGTACACACAACTTCACAACGCACAAAAACAAACAAACAAACAAACGGACAGACAAACAAACAAACACAAAACTTCCAAAACAAGCTCCAGTCGCATCAACTTTCTAAAATTTACACTGACCATTTTAGAAACAAAGTCAGCAGGAAACATGAAAGCCGGGTGAGGCAACACAAACTATGGCTTCATATCAATCATAACTATAAATAAACGAAGTACATACATCTGTTTCTCACTATTTTGAAAGAAACAAACTCTTCTAAAATAGCGTCTTTATCATTACGTAATGACGAATCTATATCATAAAATGTTTTTTTTTTAATTTCGTAGACTTCTTTTAAGAAAATTGAGGATATGTGAAACAAGTAAAAAATGAGCCGAATTTTCTTCGGCGCAATTGAGTTTTCTGTATAATCAAGGCCAACTAAATTATATCTATCTTTCGGTGGTCTCGGTATAATGCTGTATGAGCCGCGGCCCATGAAACTTTAACCAAAACCCGGTGGTGGCTTATCCTATATCGTTGCCAGAAGCACGATCACGGCTAACTTTAACCTTAAATAAAATAAAAACTACTAAGGCTAGAGGGCTGCAGTTTGGTATGTTTGAAGGTGGATGATCAATATACCAATTTGCAGCCCTCTAGCTTTAGTAGTTTTTAAGATCTGAGGGCGGACAGAAAAGTGCGGACAGAACAAAGTGCGGACGGACAGACAAAGCCGGCACAACAGTTTTCTTTTGCAGAAAACTAAAAAGCATAAAATCTTTTGCATAAAATCACATGGTTTGCTTCCCAGCCGCAAGGCTGACAACATCTCTAACGATCTATTAATAAAATGTTGGAAAGTTAAAATCTGTGCCTCTTGACAAGCATAATGGTTGCTCTCGTGATAAGAGGTCTAAAATCTTTTTGACAGCTTTATGGCAGCCAACACCAAAACTTTTGTACAAGTTGCCACAGTAAGAACCACCAGACCACATTTCGCACCCATATATCTGAGCCAGAATTGTTTAAACAGAAACATCTTCACCTCTTTACCTGCGAAATAAAACTGCCTTAACATCAGTTGAACTCAGCATAAAGTTTTACTTCTTGTCCGAATTATGTCGTCATCATAATTAAAATTGCACGTTATGATATACCCCAAGTACTTAAAAT
>NC_089748.1:30369845-30392345 GCF_040412425.1 Macrobrachium rosenbergii
CTGAAATTTCCAACGAACATGGCGTTCACTTGAAACAAGTTACAGAAGCATGTAATGGGAAATACAGAAAAAAGAGATCACCCACTAAGAAAGAGAAAAATAAATTAACAAATGAATAAATAAATAAATAGAAAAAATAGAAAAAAGTAGGTAAATCATTAAAAAACAAGGAGAATTGCATTAGGGTAGTAATGCACTGCACCTTCGCATGAACTTCTGAAGTTCCAATTGCACAACATCCTCAGGGAGGCTGTTCCAGAGTCCAACGGTGTCAGGAATAAAGGACCTCTGGAACCGAGAAGTTCGACAGCGAGGCACATTTTTTGCATATTGGTGCTGCTGTTCAGCGAACCTGGAACTCTAATTCCGCTGAGTCATCTTTTTTGGGAAAAATGAAAAGCAGCTTGACACTGGGAGGAAATATTTCACCGGGTTACGAGACACTCGGGAAAAAACTCATTAAGTTAAGTATACCTTAGTTTAACCAGACCACTGAGCTGATTAACAATTCTCCTAGGGCTGGCCTTTGGGCGAATCGGTAGAGTTCTCAGCTAGCAATCTCCTAGGCCTGAGTTCGAGTCTCCGGTCGGCCAGTGAAGAATTAGATGGATTTATTTCTGGTGATAGAAATTCATTTCTCGGTATAATGTGGTTCGGATTCCACAATAAACTGTAGGTCCGGTTGCTAGGTAACCAACTGGTTCTTAGCCACTCAAAATAAGTCTAATCCTTCGAGCCAGCCCTAGGAGAGCTGTTAATCAGCTCAGCGGTCTGGTTAAACTAAGGTATACTTAGCTTAACCAGGGCTGGCCGGAAGGATTAGACTTATTTTACGTGGGTAGGAACCAACTGGTTACCAAGCAATGGGACCTACAGCTTATTGTGGAATCCGAACCACATTATATCGAGAAATGAATTTCTATCACCAGAAATAAATTCCTCTAATTCTTCATTGGCTAGCCGGAGACTCGAACGCGGGCCCAGTAGAGTGCTAGCCGAGAACGATACCGACCCGTCCAACGAGGAACTAAGTCACGGGAGAAAAATTCATGGGGTTTATTGCTAAATTATTCCTCGTATCGTTCCCATTGTTTCCCCCAAATGATCCCTTCAAGCAGATAGCAGATAAGGCACTCGAAAAGCATCGGGCTAAACAATATTGGGACATTTCGCCGAGTTAATCTATGTTATCAGAGGACTGGATTCCTAATTTATTGATCAGTGCAGAGAGAGAGAGAGAGAGAGAGAGAGAGAGAGAGAGAGAGAGAGAGAGAGAGAGAGAGAGAGAGAGAGAGAGAGAGGAGCTTTATCAGCTTTTTACCACACTACAATGAAATAATCATGAGAAATATATTGAAAAGAGAGAGAGAGAGAGAGAGAGAGAGAGAGAGAGAGAGAGAGAGAGAAAGAGAGAGAGAGAGAAGCTTTATCAGTTTTTTACCACACTATAATGAAATAATAATGAGAAATATATTGAGAGAGAGAGAGAGAGAGAGAGAGAGCTCTATCAGAATTTTACTGAACTAAAATAAAATAATTTTGAGAGAGAGAGAGAGAGAGAGAGAGAGAGAGAGAGAGAGAGAGAGAGAGAGAGAGAGAGAGAGGCTTTACCAGTATTTTACCACACTACAGAGAAATAATCTTGGGAAATTTGAGCTATATTTGATGAGAGAGAGAGAGAGAGAGAGAGAGAGAGAGAGAGAGAGAGAGAGAGAGAGAGAGAGAGAGAGAGAGAATCCTCTTTCTGTATTTCTTATTACCTTCTGTTACTTCTCTCTAATGATCACCATATTCTTTGGAAGCTTTAGAATCTCGAGTCAGTGGCCCCTGTGGTGGGCTAGTCCCATATCAATAGGGTTCGTCCTCTCAATAACAACAACAACAATAATAATAATAATAATAATAATAATATTACTATTATTATTAATCAAATCCATTTGCAGATCCTGAAAACAAATTGTGACACGACACCGAGAATAAAACGATAAATCTCCCTCATTGCGAAAGGACAATTGCAAATGGGGGGAATTGAATAAGCGCGGCTAAAACGGGCATAAATCGAGAGGTGAAATCCCATTAAAGCCTGTCTTCGCCCTGGTAATCCTTTTATTATCAGAATATTCCCCAAAGCTTTGGGTTTTATTGTTACATTTTTACATAACTTCAACACTCATTTCATTGTAGCCACTTCCCTCGCATTTCTATTCGAAATTCTCGTACGATTTTACATTTCGCTTTGGTGGCTGTTAAACGAGTTTCGTATCTTTCTAAGCTCCTTTTTATGTTGTGAGATTGCTACAGACAGGGTCATTGTAAGGCAATGCATAAAACTCATCATGCAATTAACTGAAGAGATTACTCTAAAACATTGCTGTAATCTCACGGGCCTCACAAATCTGTTAACTGATCCCTTCTTTCTGCGTTTCCTATTATCTCCTGTAACTTCTTTCAAACGAACGCCATAAACACTGGAAGCTTCAATTTCAAGTCAATGGCCCCTGTGGTGAGCTTGGTTCAAATGAATAGGGTTCATCTTCTGAATAATATAGATAAGAAGAATAATAACTTTAATCATTTATCAACTCATCTTTCTGTATTTTCTCATAACTGATCTCTTCTTTCTGCATTTCCTATTACCTTCTGTAACTTCTTTCAAATGAACACCATATTTTTTGGATGCTTGCATTTCCACGGTAGCCCCATGTGAAAGGAGTTTGTCTTCTGAATACTACTACTACTACTACTACTACTACTACTACTACTACTACTACTACTACTAATAATAATAATAATAATAATTTCTTCTTCTGGTTTGCTTCTATAGCTCCAGTCTCTTGTTGCTGGTTACTGTCGTTGTGGTGGTCAGTTGCTGGATGACGACCTCCAAGTACCTGACTGTCCTCCCCGTCAATTGAACTGTGTACCTGGCTGTCGAACGAAGCGCCTTGTTGCCAGAGGTTCCAGGCGTCGTTGTGACGTTTATTCTTTCATTTCTTCCCATCATAGCTGAGTTTTGCCATTTAACCCATAGCTGAACCCTACCACATCGGGAATAGGTACTCATTTACAGCTGAGTAGACTGAGGAAATTGTGGTAAAGATCCTTTCCCAAGGAATAAACGACTGACCAGCCCCAACGTTGCTTAACCAGTCCATCGATGAGCTAAACCACCCTGCCTCGCCCCCCTGCACCCCGTCAAAGACGAGACCATAAATCACATAACAAGCGAATGTCCGGCGCTTTCACAGAACCAGTACAATAAACCCTCCACTGGAGCCTGTGCAAGAAACACCAGCTGGCTTGCAGTAATAAGTGGTGCGAACACCAACCTGAGGGAGTGATAGAAAACGATCAGGCAAAGATCCTCTGGGACTATGGTATCAGAACAGATAGGGTGATACGTGCCAATGGACCAAACGTGACGTTGATTGACAAAACCAAGAAGAAAGTATCACTCATCGACGTGGCAATACCATGGGACACCAGAGTAGATGAGAAAGAAAGAGAAAAAACTGATAAGTATCAAGACCTGAAAATCGAAATAAGAAGGATGTGAGATATGCCAGCGGAAATTGTACCCATAATCATAGGAACACTGGCACGATTCCAAGGTCCCTGAAAATGAATCTGGAAAAACTAGATGTCGAAGTAGCTCCGGGACTCACGCAGAATTGTGTGCTACTTGAAACAGCATACATAGTGAGAAAAGTGATGGACTCACTATAAAAACCATCCAGTCGAACAGGATGACTGTGATAGAAAATAATAATAATAATAATAATAATAATAATAATAATAATAATAATAATAATAATAATAATAATAATAATAATAATAATAATAATAATAATAATAATAATTAGGTCTTTCTCCTCTAGATCGAGAACGGGATATGCTGCATATCAGGTCCACAATAATATTCAATGGTATTTTATAAAATCAACAAGAATACCATTGAATATTATTGTGGACCTGATATACAGAATAAATAATAATAATAATAATAATAATAATAATAATAATAATAATAATAATAATAATAATAATAATAATAAAAATTGTTCAAATCACACAGGAAATAATACCAAGCATAATGAATTTATGCACGTGAACAGACTAAGCAGATTTTTCGTAAATGTTTCATTCAGTAACAAAATTTCAGCTCTAAACTTAGGCAGGCTGGATGTTTACTGTGGAAACAAAACCGTTGATATTGCTTTTGTATCTTCTACCGTGAGTTCAAACTAAAAGCGATATTTATATGAAAGATGGATTACAAACTTCGTGTATTATCAGTGAACTTTACGTCATGGTTGGAATAAAAAATAATTGGGTTGGATTACATCTATCAATATGATCGAAGATGATAAAAAACAATACCGTGATAATTTTCAATAATGGTGATTACATTAGCAAGACGAGTTATCTTCTGATTCACTGTACTACTTTAAGAGAAATTTACGTGTTTTTAAGTTTAAGTTTCTCTCAGAAGGTGGAACAGCGTTTCATGATATCTTATTATTTCTGGTACAAACCGATGCGTATTTGTATATAAAAAATAAAAAAAAAATTTCTTTGAGGATAAATTGGCAACATCTTTTCACGATTTTCAAGTTTTTCCCTGAACTTTCAATTTATGACCAGAGCAAAATTTAATTTCATTCCTTGGAAGCTTTCCGAGAAACAAAGGAATAAGTATCAGTGCACATATATATTCAGACTGAAGGAGCTTTTCCTTGTAGCCAATTTTACAAGCAATAAGTCTAAGTGGCATGGAACCAATATTAATAACTCTGTGAATATCTCAGCAATTTAATATTGGCAGCATGTTGATGACATATTCGTAAATTTTGGTGACATATACGTATACGTGTTGACGACATATTGATATAGGCTAATGACAAATTCGTACATGTTGGTGACATATTCATACATGATGATGACATATTCGTACATGTTGGTGACATTCGTACATGTTGGTAACATTCGTTCATGTTGGTGACATTCGTACATGTTGGTGACATATTCGTACATGTTGATGGCATATTTGTACATGTTGATGACATTCATACGTGTTCAGGACTTATTTGTACGCATTGGTGACATACTTGTACATGTTGATGACATATTCGTACATGTTGGTGACATATTCATATGTGTTCAGGACATGTTGGCGACATATTTGTACATGTTGATGAAATATTCGTACATGTTGGTGACATAGTCATACATGTTGATGACATATTTGTACATGTTGATGACAGTCATACGTGTTCAGGACATATTCGTACATGTTGGTGACATATTTGTACATGTTGATGACATATTCGTGCATGTTGGTGACATATTCGTGCATGTTGGTGACATATTCGTGCATGTTGGTGACATATTCGTGCATGTTGGTCACACATTCGCACACTTTGATGAAATTCGTATCACTTGAAAAAGGAAAAACTGGATTCATAACTTTGAAGATTTATCCACTTATTTGTCATTTTGTGTAACTCATTAAATATGAGAAAAAACTTACATATGAGTGAAACAAGACTAAAATAATGACTAAACAAGAGAGAAATCTCTGGATATTATAGTTTTCCTGTAGAAAAAAAAACCTAATGAGCTTATTGTGCATTTCTTTTACTTTCGACGCCATAATTCATATAGATACTCTGCTGTCTTCTGTGCATCAAATTTTTCTGTTTTAGCGTTTATTCATTTCAAACAAAAACAATTAAAACATGCCCCGACGTTTCTCCGGCGCAATCGAGTTTTCTGTACAGCGTATAATCAAAGCCACCGAAAACAGATCTGTCTTCCGGTGGTCTCAGTAAAATACTGTATGAACCGAGGCCCATGAAACTCTAACCACGGCCCGGTGGCGGCATATCCTATATCGTTGCCAGAAGCACGATTTATGGCTGAATTTAACCTTGAATAAAATAAAAACTACTAAGGCTACAGGGCTGCAATTTAATATGTTTGATGATTGGGGGTGGATGATTAACATACCACTTTGCAGCCCTCTAACCTCGGTAGTTTTTAAGATCTGAGGGCGTACAGAAAAAGTGCGGACAAGAAAAAATGCAGACAGAAAAAGTGTGGACAGAAAAAGTGCGGACAGAAAAAAAGTGTGGACGGACAGACAAAGCCGGCACAATAGTTTTATTTTACAGAAAACCAAAAGCCAAAAAAAAAAAAAAAAAAAAGAGTAATTAAAAGATTCAGTATGTAAAGTGGTTCATAACGAAGGCTTTATTGCGCCCTAGAGAAGAAAAATTAGGTATTAAAGGTGAACATCAAGTTAATAGGGTTTGGAATGTCAATAATGATGCGGCTTATAAAACCTTCATTTGTCTAAAAATACTGAAAAAAGGAGGTAAAGAAAGGTATTCATATCCACTGCATATACTGTCAAGACTCTTATTATTATTATTATTATTATTATTATTATTATTATTATTATTATTATTATTCAGAAGCTGGAACAAGCCCACCATAGGGGCCACTGACAAGAAATTCAAGAACCGTATTTATATGCGACAAGACATTATTATTATTATTATTATTATTATTATTATTATTATTATTATTATTATTATTATTATTATTATTATTATTATTATTCAGAAGAGGAACCCTATATATATATGAAAAAAGCCCACCACGGGGGCCCTTGACTTGAAATTTTCAATCTTCTAAAGATTATTATGGTGTTCATTAGAAAGAAATAACAGAAGGTAATGGGAAACACAGAAAGAGAAGATCACTTATTAAAAAAGAAAGAAATCGATGACCAAATTAATAAATAAAGATAAAAATATATGTAAATTATTAAAATACTAATTACTAATTATGCTGACGAACCTGGGAAAGGTAATGAATTAGCAAGTGACTAGTACGAGTGTCTACAAAGCCTTCTGATATGAACAAACATATTTTTTTTTAACCACATGACTGCCACTAACCACGCGATGCATTGTTTAAGGTCAGCTTGTCAGTTGCGATTTCAGGATAATGCGTATTGTTGAACTTGTTTTCACTGATAAACTTTGCAATACTGACGTCGTGTGGTGTTTGCAAAAGGCTTCAACGGGTTATGAGATGCCTCGTTTAAGAAAGTTTCTAGAGAAAAGGAAAGATGGTTTGACTTTTCAAAAGGATTTTAAACCTCTGTATGATTCATCTTTGCTATGGAGGGGTCCGTTCATTATCTTTACAGTTTATTCTCTCGTTTTTCCAGTCTCAACTCAAGAGGCTATAGGAGGTGGTAATACATCTTGTGATAGAGATATTAAGGCACTCAGCTAACTAAACAACATTACTTTTTGCTAAATCTATTCGTGAGATTTTTCTGTATAAACTCGAATCTTAAACTAATCTCCTGCATTACCAATGAAATTACCAATGAAATGGATTATTTAAAAATTAAAGTACCATTTTTGATATACTGTATAATATATATATATATATATATATATATATATATATATATATATATATATATATATATATATATATATATATATATATATATATGTAGAACCTACTGGTCACTTTTACCAGACACATACGTAACTCTAATAACCACAATTCGAGAAGTTAAGGGGGCATTGTGGTTATTAGAATTACATAATATACATACATACATATATATATATATACATATATATATATATATATATATATATATATGTGTGTGTGTGTGTGTGTGTGTGTGTGTGTATGTATGTATGTATGTATGTGCATACTTGTATACACACACATATATATATACAATATATATATTATATGTGTATATATATATATATATATATATATATATATATATATATATATATATATATATATATATATATATATATATATATATATATATATATATATATATATATATATATATATATATATATATATATATATATATATATATATATATATATACACACATATACATTTATATATATATACACATATATATCTATATACATATCTATATCTATATATATATATATATATATATATATATATATATATATATATATATATATATATATATATATATATATATATATATATATATCAGTCGAGATGAAATATTAGACACCAGTCGAAATGAATCTCTCATCGTCTCCCATCACCATGGTAACACATTCTTCACGACGGATTAATTCCGTCTGGGAATGAGGTTTGACAATCTCTTTGGAAACCCAAGCGTGCCCGTCGTGAAAAGAAGTATCACGGATCAATTTGGTAGTGATGATACTTATCCTGTATCACGGATCATTTCGATAGCATTGGCGGTTATCAATCTTGTTCTCATCATCGGCTCTGTGGAAGCTCGCTGCTTTCGGAGGCTTTTACTTTGTGGCCCTCGGAAAATTTAAAGCGAGGGGCTTTCATCGCACGAGAGATGATGGAGTCTGTTTAGCTATGTGTGCGTTCTCGAAGGATAGGGAGCCCTCTTTCTCTCTCTCTCTCTCTCTCTCTCTTCGGTAGTTTGTCATGATGGTTCGTTACAAAGGCTCTCTCTCTCTCTCTCTTCGGAAGTTTATCATGATAGTTTGTTACAAAAACTGATAAAGCTTCTCTCTCTCTCTCTCTTCGGGAGTTTATCATGATGGTTCGTTACAAAGACTCTCTCTCTCTCTCTGTCTTCGGAAGTTTATCATGATAGTTTGTTACAAAAACTGATAAAGCTTCTCTCTCTCTCTCTTCGGGAGTTTATCGTGACAATTACAAAATCTCTTCTCTCTCTCTCTCTCTCTCTTCGGTAGTTCATCATGATGGTTCGTTTATTATGATAGTTTGTTATATGAACTGATAAAGCTTCTCTTTCTCTCTCTCTCTTTCTCTCTCCCCATTCGGTAGTTTATCATGATAGTTGGTACAAAATCTCTCTCTCTCTCTCTCTTCGGTAGTTTATCATGATAGTTTGTTATATAAACTGATAAAGCTTCTACTCTCTCTCTCTCTCTCTCTCTCTCTCTCTTACCGACGTTAGAGGCTCAAGTTTAATTACTTGACGTATTTTTATCTCAAGTTGAAATGCCTCGAGTGAGAGCTTTCTCTAGATTGAAGCCGATTTCTTCGGATTTCTCTCCGCTGTCGGAACACTGAAGTATTAAAACTTCGTTAAGAGAATATTAAACGATGCACACACACGAACACACACACAAACACCCCAACATTCAATTATCTTTTAATTAATTCCACATGGGTGAAATTCGTATGAACATTTACCCGTGAATTATTGTTGTGAAATTTAGTGAAAATTCTTGATATTTACTATTATTATTTTTTGGCTGGAATTCCCTAAGGATGTTGTGCAATTAAACCTCAAACTTCACGCAAAGATGCAATGCATTAATAGCATAATACAGTACTCCTCGTATATTAATAACTCACTTATATTTTTATATATTTATTTATTAATTTGTTAATTATTTTCTTTTCTAATGGCTGATCACTTCTTTCTGTATTTCCCATTACCATCTGTTCATTTTTCAAACGAACACCATATAGTATTTAAAAGCTAGAATATCAGGGCAATGGTCCCTGTAGGCCATTGGATGATACATTTGATTTGAATGACCGACTTGGTTGGTTATCTGTCATAAAACTTTATGCTTGAGAAAGCATTTCACAAGTACGAATACATTTACAGAAAAAAATGTAGATCTATAATTGTATGCATATGATTTATTTGCCACCTTCAATGGTATCTTCTAATATGTATACGATAATGCTACTTGATACATGTTAAAAACTGCGGAGGGCACTAGAGATCTTGCATCATATTAAATCACTTGCAATTGGAATTGGAAATTGAATATAAAATTTAGGCCAAAGACCATGCAAGCGCTGGGAATTATGATGAGGTCATTCAGCGCTGAAAGGGAGGCTGAGAGTGAAAAGGTCTGAAAGGTGTAACAGGAAGAGAAACTGAGAAAAGAAGGTCTGAAAGGTGTGACAGGAGAAGAAATTGAGAAAAGGTTTGAAAGGTGACAGGAGGAGAAACAGTAAAAAGGTTGAAAGGTGTGACAGGAGGAGAAACAGTAAAAAGGTTGAAAGGTGTGACAGGAGGAGAAACAGTAAAAAGGTTGAAAGGTGTGACAGGAGGAGAAACTGAGAATAGAAAGGTCTGAAAGGTGCGACGGGAGGAGAAAATGAGAAAAAATTTGAAAGGTGTGACAGGAGGAGAAACTGAAAATAGAAAGGTTTGAAAGGTGTGACAGGAGGAGAAACTGAGAAAAGAAGGTTTGAAAGGTGTGACAGGAGGAGAAACAGTAAAAAGGTTGAAAGGTGTGACAGGAGGAGAAACTGAAAATAGAAAGGTTTGAAAGGTGTGACAGGAGGAGAAACAGTAAAAAGGTTGAAAGGCGTGACAGGAGAAGAAATTGAGAAAAGGTTTGAAAGGTGTGACAAGAGAAGAAATTGAGAAAAGGTTTGAAAGGTGTGACAAGAGAAGAAATTGAGAAAAGGTTTGAAAGGTGTGACAGGAGGAGAAACAGTAAAAAGGTTGAAAGGTGTGACAGGAGAAGAAATTGAGAAAAGGTTTGAAAGGCGTGACAGGAGAAGAAATTGAGAAAAGGTTTGAAAGGTGTGACAAGAGAAGAAATTGAGAAAAGGTTTGAAAGGTGTGACAAGAGAAGAA
Organism: Macrobrachium rosenbergii; assembly: GCF_040412425.1. Classification (NCBI taxonomy): domain Eukaryota; kingdom Metazoa; phylum Arthropoda; class Malacostraca; order Decapoda; family Palaemonidae; genus Macrobrachium; species Macrobrachium rosenbergii. The sequence continues at coordinate 30,380,500 of NC_089748.1, forward strand.
ATTGAGAAAAGGTTTGAAAGGCGTGACAAGAGAAGAAATTGAGAAAAGGTTGAAAGGTGTGACAGGAGAAGAAATTGAGAAAAGGTTGAAAGGTGTGACAGGAGAAGAAATTGAGAAAAGGTTTGAAAGGCGTGACAGGAGAAGAAATTGAGAAAAGGTTTGAAAGGTGTGACAAGAGAAGAAATTGAGAAAAGGTTTGAAAGGTGTGACAGGAGAAGAAATTGAGAAAAGGTTTGAAAGGTGTAACAGGAGAAGAAATTGAGAAAAGGTTTGAAAGGTGTGACAGGAGAAGAAACTGAGAAAAGGTTTGAAAGGTGTGACAGGAGAAGAAATTGAGAAAAGGTTTGAAAGGTGTGACAGGAGAAGAAACTGAGAAAAGGTTTGAAAGGTGTGACAGGAGAAGAAATTGAGAAAAGGTTTGAAAGGTGTGACAGGAGAAGAAACTGAGAAAAGGTTTGAAAGGTGTGACAGGAGAAGAAATTGAGAAAAGGTTTGAAAGGTGTGACAGGAGAAGAAACTGAGAAAAGGTTTGAAAGATGTAACAGGAGAAGAAATTGAGAAAAAGTTTGAAAGGTGTGACAGGAGAAGAAACTGAGAAAAGGTTTGAAAGGTGTGACAGGAGGAGAAACTGAGAAAAGAAGGTTTGAAAGGTGTGACAGTAGAAGAAACTGAGGAAAGGTTGAAAGGTATGACAGAAGGAGAAACGGAGAACAGAAAGGTTTGAAAGGTGTGACAGGAGGAGAAACTGAGAAAAGAAGGTTTGAAAGGTGTGACAGTAGAAGAAACTGAGGAAAGGTTGAAAGGTATGACAGAAGGAGAAACGGAGAACAGAAAGGTTTGAAAGGTGTGACAGGAGGAGAAACAGTAAAAAGGTTGAAAGGTGTGACAGGAGAAGAAACTGAGAAAAGGTTTGAAAGGTGTGACAGGAGAAGAAACTGAGAAAAGGTTTGAAAGGTGTGACAGGAGGAGAAACTGAAAATAGAAAGGTTTGAAAGGTGTGACAGGAGAAGAAACTGAAAATAGAAAGGTTTGAAAGGTGTGACAGGAGAAGAAACTGAAAATAGAAAGGTTTGAAAGGTGTAACAGGAGAAGAAACTGAAAATAGAAAGGTTTGAAAGGTGTGACAGGAGAAGAAACTGAAAATAGAAAGGTTTGAAAGGTGTGACAGGAGGAGAAACTGAAAATAGAAAGGTTTGAAAGGTGTGACAGGAGAAGAAACTGAGAAAAGGTTTGAAAGGTGTGACAGGAGAAGAAATTGAGAAAAGGTGTGACAGGAGAAGAAACTGAGAAAAGGTTTGAAAGGTGTGACAGGAGAAGAAATTGAGAAAAGGTTTGAAAGGTGTGACAGGAGAAGAAATTGAGAAAAGGTTTGAAAGGTGTGACAGGAGAAGAAACTGAGAAAAGGTTTGAAAGGTGTGACAGGAGAAGAATTTGAGAAAAGGTTTGAAAGGTGTGACAGGAGAAGAAACTGAGGAAAGGTTTGAAAGGTGTGACAGGAGAAGAAACTGAGGAAAGGTTTGAAAGGTGTGACAGGAGAAGAAACTGAGAAAAGGTTTGAAAGGTGTGACAGGCGAAGAAACTGAGAAAAGGTTTGAAAGGTGTGACAGTAGAAGAAACTGAGGAAAGGTTTGAAAGGTGTGACAGGAGAAGAAACTGAGAAAAGGTTTGAAAGGTGTGACAGTAGAAGAAACTGAGAAAAGGTTTGAAAGGTGTGACAGGAGAAGAAACTGAGAAAAGGTTTGAAAGGTGTGACAGTAGAAGAAACTGAGGAAAGGTTTGAAAGGTGTGACAGTAGAAGAAACTGAGAAAAGGTTTGAAAGGTGTGACAGTAGAAGAAACTGAGGAAAGGTTGAAAGGTATGACGGAAGGAGAAACGGAGAACAGAAAGGGTTGAAAAGTGTGACAGGAGGAGAAACAGAACAGAAAGGTTTGAAAGGTGTGACAGGAGGAGAAACTGAGAAAAGAAGGTTTGAAAGGTGTGACAGTAGAAGAAACTGAGGAAAGGTTGAAAGGTATGACAGTAGAAGAAACTGATTAAAGGTTGAAAGGTATGACAGAAGGAGAAACGGAGAACAGAAATGGTTGAAAAGTGTGACAGGAGGAGAAACAGAACAGAAAGGTTTGAAAGGTGTGACAGGAAGAGAAACAGACTAGAAAGGTTTGAAAGGTGTGACAGTAGGAGAAACAGTAAAAAGGCTTGAAAGGTGTCACAGGAGGAGAAACTGAGACTAAAAAGGTTTAAAAGGAGTAACAGGAGGGGAAACTGAGAGTGAATATGTTTGAAGAGTGTAGCAGGAGAAACTGAGAGTAAAAAGGTTTGAAAGGTGTAACAGGAGGAGAAACTGAGAGTAGAAAGGTTTGAAATGTGTGACAGGAGGTTAAGACCTTTTGCAGTTGCACTATGAAACAATTGTTAGGGGAGGGTTGAGGATAGTAAGATGGAAGAAAGAGAATTTGAACGGAGGAGGTAGTGTCAAAGGAACGAAAGGGGTTGTAGCTAGGGGACTAAGGGGTGCCGCAAAGAACCTCGTTAATTAACGCCCCCGCCAAAAGAGGATTAAATAACTTGAATGCCATAACATGAGTCTGCCTTTTGTTCGTGTGGTTTCAGCTTTAATCGACTAAAAAATCGTTGCTGTTGCATTTTGCTGATCCATCAATCTCTGCATGTCCGTCACACTTTCATATCTGTCCTTGCGTGACTGATGCTTCGAATTGGGTTGTCACGTTTGTAGTTTCACAGTTGGTACAAATCACAGTTATGCAGTATGCATACTCATACATACACACACACACACACACACACACACACACACATATATATATATATATATATATATATATATATATATATATATATATAAATAATATACACATACACACACACACATATACATATATATATATATATATATATATATATATATATATATATATATATATATATATATATATATATATATATTATATATATATATATATATATATATATATATATATATATATATATATATATATATATATATATATATATATATATATATATATATATATATATATATATATATATATATATATATATATATATATATATATATATATATATATATATATATATATAAATCCCAAGGCACATGAGCGCCTTCTGAAAAAGTTGAACCCGTTGGATGAGTAAAATGGCTGGCCTGTAAACTGCAAACAAATAAGTTCTGTCAGTTTATAAATGGATATCACTTTGATTTTGAGTAATTTTTGGTAGATACTGTTGCCATATGAATTGTCAGTAAAGTGGGAAGCAATTGCACCATGCCACACTTTATAGGAGCACCTAATGGATGGTTGTGGACCTCATGAGGAAGGAAATTCCCCCAAAAAGCTGGGAAATAAATTAAAACTTTCGTCTCTGATTGATGTGGAAATAACAAGATGGCAGGGGAACCATGTATGAAATAACATAGCCTGTAACCTTGTTGCATAACTCAGAGGGAAATAAAGTGTTAAGTATTACTTACATTTTTGGGCTGGATATTCATAAATATGGCACAGAAGTAAAGAAAATAACAAATGATAAATAATTTGTCTAAGCAGAGATAGCTACAGGTTACACCACTTATTGGTACAAAAGTGGAAGATCGGGGGCCTTCAAAATTAGGAGTTCCAAAGATAGCTGTGATGAAATTGTTGGGGCAGGAGGACTGACTGATTAATTAAAGATCACAGGCGTCACAACAACAAGGGTCATGATACTGAAAAGAAATTAATGAGGCATTTTACTGAATAATTTCAAATAACTTACTCATTGCATACACTGGAAAAATAGCAGACTTGGAAAAATAATGTCAAATTAAAACCATGAAAACTAATGGAATAAGATAAGAGTAAAATCACTTGAAATCAACTATGATAGATACATTTATCCAATAAAAGAATCCAGCACCTTATGGTAAACAAGGCAAAGATGTAAAATTAAAGTCATAAAAACTCCTAGGTTAAGATAAAGAAAAAATGATTTAAAATCGACTATAAAAAGAATGTCTATTCACCCAGCTCCTTGTGGTAAAAAAAGGCAATAATGTAAAATTAAAATCGTAAAAAATGATAGGATAAGATGAAAAAATGATTTAAAATCAACTATAAAAAGGATGTTTATTCACCGAAAGAACCCATCTCCTTACGGAAACTTTAAAATACCGTCAGTTAAAATTCCTCTCCTCTCCGGAAGTAAGGGGGAGGGAGCAGCGCCCTTCTCCTTCCGGACACTTTGAGCTCAGGGTCCTTCTCGAGTCTCCATGACAAAGAACAGCGGTTGTAGGTCCAGTACATATTATGGAAAAGTTGTGGGAGAAGTTTAACAGCAAAGGGTTTTTCGAAATTATTATTATTATTATTCAGAAGATGAAACCTATTTATATGGAACAAGCCCAAAGGGGCCATTGACTTGGAATTCAAGCTTCCAAAGAATATTATGATGTTCATTTGAAAGAAAATATTATTATTATTCAGAAGATGAAACCAATTCATATGGAACAAGCCCACCACAGGGGCCATTGACTTGGAATTCAAGCTTCCAAAGAATATGGTGTTCATTTGAAAGAAAATATTATTATTATTATTATTATTATTATTATTATTATTATTATTATTATTATTATTATTATTATTATTATTATTATTATTATTATTCAGATGATGAAACCTATTTATATGGAACAAGCCCAAAGGGGCCATTGACTTGGAATTCAAGCTTCCAAAGAATATGGTGTTCATTTGAAAATATTATTATTATTATTATTATTATTATTATTATTATTATTATTATTATTATTATTATTATTATTCAGAAGATGAAACCAATTCATATGGAACAAGCCCACCACAGGGGCCACTGACTTGAAATTCAAGCTTCCAAAGAATGATATTATTATTATTATTATTATTATTATTATTATTATTATTATTATTACTCACAAGATGAACCCTATTCATATGGAACAAGCCCACAGGGGCCACTGACTCGGAATTCAAGCTTCCAAAGAATATGGTGTTCATTAGGAAGATATAAGAGGGGGTAAAAGGAACTAAAGAGATCTCACTTAAAAAAAAAAAATTAAATTAATAAACCAATAACTAGATAAAAAATATTTTAAAATGCAAGGAGAACAGCATTAGGGTATTAATGCATTCCATCTTCGCTTGAACTTCTGAAGTTCCAATTGCACGACATTGTCTGGGAGGCTGTTCCACAGCTTGAAGTGAAAAAGCTGTGAGTGACATATATCGATATAGAAGAAAAATATGACATCATTGGTCGAGTTTTAATGTGGGGGCCTAAAAAGTAATTTACCCAAAGTAATTAAAAATTATTGGATAAAAGTAAAGCATGCATTATTATTATTATTATTATTATTATTATTATTATTATTATTATTATTATTATTATTATTATTATTATTATTATTATTCAGAAGATAAACCATATTCTTATAATACAAGTCACCACATGGGCGACTGACTTGAAATTCAAGCTTCCAGAGAATATGATGTTCATTTGAAAGAAGTACGAGAAGGTAACAGTACTCAGGGGAGTGACAGGTTTGGTGTAAAAGTGTGCTCGAGACACTTGTTCATTGCTTCTTCTTGGCTTGTTGAATACTTCATACGTGAAACAAGGAAGGTAGCCGAGCCTATGCAAAAGATTTAAAAGAGGAGAGAAGTATCTTTAGAAGTAAAAGTTAGAATTTATGTAAGGAGTGTTGAACCAACTCCCCATTACAAGTGTGAACGTTGTACGAGACTGGAAAAATATTGAAGCACTGAAGTGAATTTTTTTTTGTATTAATCAGCAGTTAAAGGACTGAAAGAGTGAGAAAATATAATAAAGATAAGGGATGAAATGTTAGCATAGGTGAAAAGATGGATGAGAGTGCTGTGAAGTGGTTGGCTCATGTGGAGAGAATAAAAGTGTAAATGCAAAAAATGAGTAGATAAGGAACTTCAGTACATTGCTACACTTACTGAATTCTTGCATTTTATAATTTTTATCTACTTATTCATTTATTTGTTGATTTATTTCTTCTTTTCTGATAACAGATCTCTTCTCTCTGTATTTCCTATTACCTTCTGTTATTTCTTTCAAATGAACACCATAATATTCTTTGGAAGCTTTAGAATTCCAAGTCAGTGTCCCCAGTGGTGGGCTTGTTCCATATGAACAGATTCATCTCCTGAATAATAATAATAATAATAATAATAATAATAATAATAATAATAATAATAAAGAATTAATTCGTTCTTGGTGTAAGAGTTCTCATTTTAAGACGAAAAAGTAATGGGATTTTGATGTAGAATGCTGAGCTCTTCAGCTGAGGCAGACACATTGCAAAAACATTTGAGTATAGGTCAAAAGACAGATGATTATAAACTTTAAGACATCGTAAAAATGTTTTTCCATTTAAAAGTTTAGGATTTGGTCGATATGCTTGAGGCAATGTTTTATTTTGGAGTGAAGGCTGCTTGTCAGAGAGAGAGAGAGAGAGAGAGAGAGAGAGAGAGAGAGAGAGAGAGAGAGAGAGAGAGAGAGAGAGAGCTCAAACTCACTAGAAGCTAAATATATACTTTACGTAATGTTTTTATTTGGGAGTGAAAGATTGTTTGTGTGTGTGACAGAGAGAGAGAGAGAGAGAGAGAGAGAGAGAGAGAGAGAGAGAGAGAGAGAGAGAGAGATTAGTCATACTATCTAGAAGCTAAATTTATACTTTGTAACATTTTCATTTGGGAGTGAAGACTGCTTGTTATAGAGAGAGAGAGAGAGAGAGAGAGAGAGAGAGAGAGAGAGAGAGAGAGAGAGAGAGAGAGAGAGGGTGGTGGAAAGAGAAAGAAAGGACAGTAGAGGCATTAGTTAAACTACATGTTTCATTCACAATGGAATTACAAAAATGTAGTACATCCAATTTCAAAATTTATGGAACAGAAATCAGTATTAGTAAAACTCAAAAATAAATATAAGCTTTTTATAGCCTATTTTATTTGATTACCGACCTGTATAGAGGTGAATTCGCTTCATCATGGGGCAGTGAACTGTACGAAGGCAATATACACACACACATATATATATATACATACATATATATACAATATATGTATACAATATATATACATATATATACATACATATATATAAACACATATGTAATATATTTATATATATAAATATACATACATACAGTATATATATACGTGTATATATATATATATATATATATATATATATATATATATATATATATATATATATATATATACATTATTGCCATGAAGTGTACCAAGTACCTGGTTATTACAAAACTAATCACAGATTTCGAAAATTTACCTCACTTCAGCCAGACACCTGAACTCTCATAACGATAAGAAGTACGACTGAGTACTCCAAAGGTAACAGTGATCCCTTAGAAAGTTCATTAATCACATGAAAAATCAAACTAAGTTTATCAAGACTAGTGTGAGGTATCAACAATTAAACAAGAAATATACTAGAGTAAAAGGGCACCACTCCATCGCACAACTTTAACTGTTTCCCTGGTCTTAATTCACTTTAGCACAACTAAAGAAACAAAACATATTTATCGCTTTGCCTTAGGCACACAATTAATCCTATTCACTGGTGGTCAATAAATGAAACACTGTTTTTTAAATAATTTAAGTACAACAATGTATATTTAAATTCAAAATTTAAAATCAGAATTCACAATCTGAAAAATTTTACTATTACTTGAAGACAACACAAAACTTTAATTAATTCTTCAGTTAAATTATTAAACAAGACTAAATCACAAAAACTTTATCAAGAAATTAAATTAATCAAGCAAAATTTAAACTATCAAAAATTACTCAAGATTTGAAAAGAAAATCTTAATAAATGAAAATTAAATCAAGTATGCAATGTTAAATTATCAGGAAATATATAAAATGTGAAAAATCAAGAGATTGAAAACACAAGAACACAAAAATACACAAAAGATTTATCAATGATAGTTTCACTTAGGCAAGAATTATTTTAACACACCTTATTATACCATGGTAATAATAAGTAAAATTTACTTTACCTTACACAAGCTTGTGAAAACCTTTGTAAAATCACTTGCAGCTGCTTTAAATTCACAAAACACACTTTTTATTTGGGCATCGTTTTGATTAAACAATTTTCCTAAATTCAGATCTCAAAAGCTAAGACTAATACCAGTGACCACACAAACACTTTTCTTTAATAATTACTCTCTTTTGAAGAGAGAGAGAGAGAGAGAGAGAGAGAGAGAGAGAGAGAGAGAGAGAGAGAGAGAGAGAGAACCAAACTGATCGGTCTCGAAAATCAGAATGAGCAAATCTGAGGATTCCAGTAGAAATTTAAAAGTCATATGACGTCATTAAGGCACTTTGGGAATGAGATACAACAGAAGGTTCTAGAAGAAGGAAGGTGATGTCACTTTCAGCAAAATGTTTTGAATGCAATTGGGACTATGCATGATCAGAGCAATGCAATCTTAAACATGACACAATTGCCAGGTGCTTTAGTGCAATACTTGTCCATGTCTCTCAAAAGGCACAGGTTTTTACCAGAAAATCGAATGAAATACATGTAACATTGCGAAATCACTCGTCTTCTTCTCATACAGAACAAAGCTTTTACAGAAATCTTTACACGATCAAACAGGTTGCAACAGGCTAATTGTGACTGGCACGTTTTAAAAACAAAATGAGAAACCAGAGTTTTCCAGAATGGATTAGCGATTGTTATTTCCAACCTGTCATTGCGTAACCTAAAACAAAGCGCTCTCTTATCTGAAACGATGACAGATGACACATCTGGTCTAAAACTCGAATCTCTCTCTCCCGCTACTACGCTGTTATCAAGGAAGATATTATTAATTCTAAATTACGCTGTTAGGTTATACAAATCACTAACTCTTTTGAGATCTGACACTACACTACATATGATATTTCAACAATTATTATTATTATATACTGAACACATGATAAACAGAAGGGTAAATATATCAAAACTATGGGATGATATACATATTACAAGGCAACATTTAAAAAAAAAATTTATATATATATATATATATATATATATATATATATATATATATATATATATATATATATATATATATAACTGAATCACGAAAATATGGACCATGATGAATATATAAAAAAGGCAATGTCATGAATGAAAGAGTACTCCATTGTTTCTCTTTCCTTCAAGACACTGTTTCTATTTATATATATATATATATATATATATATATATATATATATATATATATATATATATATATATATATATATATATATATATATTACATATAATTATATATATATATATATATATATATATATATATATATATATATATATATATATAATATGCATATATACACACATACTTTATTCCCTCCATCCGTCACAGAGGTCGAAATGCCTTTTCGTCCATCGAGCTGAAAGGGGAAATACGGTTGAAAGATATTTCCATGTTCTGTCACGGCCACGGGAAAGGTGTAGGCATATTTCTGACGCTCCTAGGTGAGTGCCTTCAATCCTTTCCAGGAATATTAAACCTTTTGGAGAAAAGAATTTTTTGGCTGGTGGAAATCATAGATTACTGATTTGATTGTATTATTATTATTATTATTATTATTATTATTATTATTATTATTATTATTATTATTATTATTATTATTATCATTATTATTATTATTATTATTATTATTATTATTATTATTATTATTATTATTATTTAGGAGATGATCCTTATTCGTATGGAACAAGCCCACCAAAGGGGCCACTGAATTGAAATTCTAAAGCTTCCAAAGAATATGGTGTTCAGATTATTATTATTATTATTATTATTATTCAAAAGATGAATCTTATTCATTTGGAACAAGCCCACCACAGAGATCATGGACTTCAGCAATAGAACCAAAAAACACGGTGCTTTCTAGCAAAGTTATCAATCCTATCTCTGCATTATATATATAAATACATATATATATATATATATATATATATATATATATATATATATATATATATATATATATATATATACAGAAATACATTTATATATAATTTATATATGTAAATATATTAAAATATATATATATATATATATATATATATATATATATATATATATATATATATATATATATATATTGTAACATGCATTCATTTATTGCAAATGCACGTACAAGCTCAGTGTGTTAAAATTAATGTAAAGATGGTATTAAAATCAGAGCAAGACTATGTGGTTCAATCAGGACAACACAATTAGCAATTCGCTATGGTATCCACCCTTGCACTAGAAACTCCGCCTCCCTCGTCCTTAATGTCTCTTCACTGTATGTTCTATATCCCCATGCATGCTGTCGTTCGATTTCCACATTTGAGCTGCACCCGCGATACAGGCCATCAATAGACGCAAGCGAAGCCGGCAAATGTAACGGTAACTGCTCACCTTGGACAGAGGCTGAAAAGGCAGGAAGGAGACAGCATATAAGGAGAGGTCCAGGGTCACGCGAGGCAGTTTGCAGCATACCACAAGCCCAGGCAGAATTTTCGGCAGTCTGTTCTCCAACCCCCTCCCTCTCTTCCACAAGTTACTTTTGCTGTGTCCACAGATCCAATTCCATCACAGATCCCTTGTATTAAAATCAAAGTCTGGCCTTCACATCGAGACGTCTCGTCCCCAGGACAAAGTTACAATTGGAATTGGAATTGTGCGATGCACATTCTTTTACTATATTTCTAACTGCTCTCTCATATTCACTCCTTTGCAATCTCCTGAGTAGCCTGAGCGAAGTGGTGTATTTTTTACATGTGTAACGTAATGCATAAGTGTTTATCCAATTTTCATTTTATTGTTCTTTGAATGATTTCCCTCTCAGCCTTCAGCATCCCAAATTGAACATGTTAAGTGTTTTGCAATCAAGTGACAGTGCGTTCTGTATTGAAGAATAGGTGAGATCACGACGCTGTGTGCCAGACTTTTTACCATCCCCATCTTCAGGCTTTGAGAAGGTTCCTTGAAGATTTGACATCTGAAGATATATCTAATTATTGTTACCCGCTGCAAGATTCTGTTTAATCTTAATCTAATTTTAGAGGTTCTTAGATCATATGTGATTATCCCCTCTGTAAGATTCTGTTTAATCTTAAGACATTTTTGGAGGTTCTTAGATCATATATTTGATTTGCTAGTGGCACTAATTGGTTTTGTGAATTAACGTAATTACAGTGCCACGGAGCTGGTGGTTAAGCTCCTGCGTATATTTCTTCTGATTTGTGTAATTATAATCTATTAAGTCAATCCTTGATTTTCCCTTAATTTCCATTGAATTTAAGGTTAAAGTAGCTCTATTAATCTGTTTTACACGTGTGGCCCCCACTATCTAGATGCACTTTGAACTTAAATAAGAGATAGATGTCACGTTGCTGGCCACACTTGTAAATATATATATATATATATATATATATATATATATATATATATATATATATATATATATATATATATATATATAAATATATATATATATATATGTGTGTGTGTGTGTAATATATATATACATACATATATGTATGTATATATACATATATGTACAATATATATATATATATAATGTATACATACATATATATATATATATATATATATATATATATATATATATATATATATATATATATATATATATATATATATATATATATATATATATATATACAATGTCTTTTACTGTAATACAACAGTATAATATGAAGATCATAAGGCCCATAAAACATTGTAT
>NC_089748.1:30394845-30409845 GCF_040412425.1 Macrobrachium rosenbergii
TGGCCAGTGCGTTTCACATATCCTACAAATAATAAAAATTATCTATCGTTACTTGGAAAAAGGGTTTTGTTATACACACACATATACACAGACACACACATTATATATTATATATATATATATATATATATATATATATATATATATATATATATATATATATATATATATATATATATATATATAAGCATTACTAGTAGTAGCACGAATTATTAAGTAATAACAATAGATAATATTATATAATTCTTGCATGTCTCATTGTTTGAGAGAGAGAGAGAGAGAGAGAGAGAGAGAGAGAGAGAGAGAGAGAGAGAGATTTTTTTAGAAAATAAAAGACCAACAAGTGTTACAAGTGTTTAGATACCTACAGTAAGATCAGCCACGTGATAAGACCAGCGTTAATGTATGAATCAGAAACATGGGCTCTAGGAAGAAAAGAGGAAGTAAAGCTTGAGCGAACAGAGAAGAGAATGCTGAGGCGGATTATGGGAATGTCACAGCTTGAGAGATTGGAAAATAATGAAACACGAAGAAGAGAAGGCTTAGTAAAGATAAAAGAGGTGATAAGAGAGTCACGATTGAGATGGTATGGGCATGTGTTAAGGATGGATGACGAGGAGGGAGTGAAGAGGGCTTAGTTCGAGATAATCACAGACAAGGATCCTAAAACAATTCGTGACGTAAACATGATATGACGTCATGAGGCTCCGCCCATCCACCAGGTGTAGAATTTGACAAATTCGATAATGGCGAGCAGGATATGGAATTGTCCCCATTGTTGCAAGACTGCATTTGTGCTACAGCTTGCCGCTTTGTATACAAGCGAGAAGACCTGAGGCAAGATTTACTATAGCGTGAATAAGTAATTATTTCTATAGTGGGTAATGGTTGCTTGGCCACCCCAGAAGTGTGGGCAGGGGCTGTGAGACAATCACGGACAATATCCTTGAGAACGTGGAACCAGTCATCATTGACATCGCTTTGACAATGAGTGACAATCTAGATATTTTGTAAATTATTTGTGTATAGTGTTAGACGTTTTATTTGTACATCTAAAACATGTCTGTTAAAACACGATGTTCCTTTGGAAAGAACCCGTTAGAGGGAGAAGATCGAGAGGGAGGCAGAGAATTAGATGGCGAGAAAAAGTGAGGGAAGATATGGAGAGAAGAGGTTTGGTGGAGGATGATGCCTTTGATAGAAGGCAGTGTTCTCGAGAAGGCGCATCAGGCAACCGACCCCTTAACGTAGGGATAACGGGGGGGAAAGAGGAAGAGTAAGATCAGACACGTGTCACGCTCATCGATGGAAAAGCCACTTGACAAATAAGCTACGACCTCATACGCATTGCTAATGGCTTCGAATCATCCATACGCTCTCTCTTGCTTTCTCTTCCTTTCTATCTGCTCCGTGATCTTTCTATTAAGGCGAAAGTTTAGGTATTAAGGCCCTTTTTCTTGCTTTCTCTTTACTCTTTGAACTTTCCTCCATTAATACGAAATATTTAGGTATCAAGAAGCTTTCTCTTGCTTTCTCTCCGCTGTGTGAACTTTCTATTAATACAGAAAGTTAGGCAACGAGGTACTTTCTCTGGCTGTCTCTTCGTTCTGTCACCTTTTCATTAAGAGGAAAAATTAGGCAAAGAGAAGTTTCCTCGCTTTCTCTTGCTTTCTATTCGCTCTTTGAACTTTCTATTAAGACCAAAATTTAGGCAATAATACGCTTTCTCTTCCTTTCTCTTCACTCTGTTAGTTTTCCGTTAATACGAAAATTTAGGTATTAAGACTCTTTTCCTTCCTTTCGCTCTGCTCTGTAAACTTTCTATTACAGAAAGTTAAGTAATATAACGCTTTCTCTCTGCTCTGTGAACTTTCTATTATGGCAAACATTTAGCTAATAAGACGTTTTCTCTTCACTCTGTGAACTTTCCATAAAGACAAAAAATTCGGCAATGAGATGCTTTCGCTTGCTTTCTCTACATTTCTCTTAGCTTTGAGACCTTTCCATTAACAAGAAAATTTAGGCAATGAGACGCTTTCTATTGCTTTCTATTCGCTCTGTGAACTTTCTATTAATACAAAAAGTTAATAAGACACGTTCTGTTGCTTTCTATTCGCTCTTTAAACTTTCCATAAATACGAAATTTTTAGGTACTCAGACGCTTTCTCCTGCTTTCTCTTAGCTCTGTGAACTTCCTATTATTACAAAAATTTTGGCAGTAAGACGTTTTCTCTTGCTGTCTGTTCCTTTCTATTTTAAACTGAAAGAGAATGAAGCGAGTAAGGTAATCATATGAAAAAAGAGGATAGTGGTTATGTATTTCAGAGCTATATAAGAAGACCTGGAAAGTGGGGGGGCGGTGTTGGGATTAAGGGAAAGGTAGGGGTGAAGAGAAGAATGAAGTGGAAGGGGGAGGGGGAGGAGAGAGGAGGGAGGAGGGAGGTGGCATAATTTGATCAAGTTCGGTTCTGCCTGTAATGTGATTACCCAACAACTTTGAATATTTATGGAAATTCTCTCTCTCTCTCTCTCTCTCTCTCTCTCTCTCTCTCTCTCTCTCTCTCTCTCTCTCTCTCTCTCTCTCTCTCTCTCATTCTTTTTAACTGTAACTGGTGGAGGAGAAATTAAAGAGAGAGAGGGCGTTTGGTGTGAGTATAGACAAAAAAATATGAGCCAGCAGGATTAAGTTAGCAGGAGAAACGTGAGAGTGGAGGAAGGAATGAGAAAGAAACGCGGTGTAAAGGAAAGGATAATAATAATAATAATAATAATAATAATAATAATAATAATAATAATAATAATAATAATAATAATAATAATAATGAGAAGTCCACAGTGATGTCAGTGCAAATGTATATTTCTATTATATCTTTACGCTGACATGATTGTAGATTTCTTCTCCATTTTAGTGACCCAGGAGATTACGAGATTTTTAATAATAATAATAATAATAATAATAATAATAATAATAATAATAATAATAATAATAATAATAATAATAATAATAATAATAATAATAATAATATATTTAAAGTGTGCAACACCACAACTGTGGTATACCCATATCTATGTTATCTAGACTAAGCTAGCCTTATGCCAGTATGTAAGTTTACTCCAAGGGCACCAGTATCTAAATTAATTATATTTCTGCGATATTCTATATCAGGATACAGATTTCGACATCATTTCCCTGCTGAATAAATGGCAGGATTTAAAAATTAAGTAAAATAACAAAATTACATTGTCAAAATGATGAGCTGAGTTAGCCAAGGAAAAAAAATGTCTGCAAAGGTAAATGATTCTCTATGAATTTTTTTCTTTTCACTAGACTCTGAAGTTTCTCTTAACTATCCCCAATCAGTATTGCTTCAGCTGCAAGAATAAGCCATTCCATAATTCAGTCATTACCCTTCTCTTATTGCAGAACTTTGCAACTAAATCTACTGTTATTTCTTTGGCTTCTCACATCGGTTCGTCCACAGATTTCAAACAGATGTTTAGACACCACAGACACACCTGTCTCAGAAACATTTGTAGACCAAAGGCTTCTCAAATCGTTTCATCCACAGATATCAAAAAGCTGCATGGACATGACAAACACACCTGTCTCAGTAACATTCGTAGACCAAAGCCTTCTCAAAGCGGTTCGTCCACAGATATCAGACAGCTGCACGGACATAACATGCACACCTGTCTCAAAAACATTTGTAGAACAAAGTCTTCTCATACCAATTCGTCCACAGATATCAAACACCTGCGTAGACATAGCATACAAACCTGTCTCAGAAACACTTATAGACCAAATGCTTCTCAAATCAATTAGTCCACAGATATTAAAATGCTTCACAGACGTGACATACACCTGTTTCAGAGACATTTGTAGACCAAAGGCTCCTGAAATCAGTGCATCTACAGATATCAAACAGCTGCATACACAAGACACACACACACACACACACACCTTTCTCAGAAACATTTGTCGACCAAAGGCTTCTTCCCATCAACAAATTCTAATATTTAATGGCTTCCAACTATATACCTTCTATCCTGAACACCTAGGCATCTTCCACATTGCCTGGTACCACATAAGAGGGGGTGGGTGGGAAGGAGAGGCGTCAGTGCACCTCACAAGGTGCACTGTGGGCATTACTTAAAAGCCTTCTTTGAAGCGTTCCTTCGGCCCCTAGCTGCAATCCCTCTATTTTTGCTGTACCTCTGTTCACATTTTCTTTCATCTGACTTTCCTCATCCCTCTCCTTACAATTGTTTCATAGTGCAACTGCTAAGTTTACCTCCTGTTACACCTTTCAAAAACCTTTCTACTCTCAACTTCTCCTCCTGTTACATCTTTCAAACATTTCTGCTCTCAGTTTCTCTTCCTGTTATACCTTTCAAACCTTTCTGCTATCAGTTTCTCTTCCTGTTGCACCTTTCAAACCTTTCTGCTATCAGTTTCTTTTCCCGTTACACCTTTCAGACCTTTCTGCTCTCAGTTTCTCTACCTGTTACACCTTTCAGACCTTTCTGCTCTCAGTTTCTCTTCCTGTTACACCTTTCAGACCTTTCTGCTCTCAGTTTCTCCTCCTGTTACACCTTTCAAACATTTCTGCTCTCAGTTTCTCTTCCTGTTACACCTTTCAAACCTTTCTGCTCTCAGTTTCTCTTCCTGTTATGCCTTTCAAACATTTCTGTTCTCAGTTTCTCTTCCTGTTATACTTTCAAACCTTTCTGCTCTCAGTTTCTCTTCCTGTTGCACCTTTCACACCTTTCTGTTCTCAGTTTCTCTTCCTGTTACACCTTTCAAACCTTTCTGCTCTCCGTTTCTCTTCCTGTTACACCTTTCAAACCTTTCTGTTCTCAGTTTCTCTTCCTGTTACACGTTTCAGACCTTTCTACTCTCAGTTTCCCTTTCAGCGCTGAATGATCATCATCATAGGTCTTAGTGCTGGCTTGGCCTCTGCTCTAAATTATATGCTCCATTCCATTGCACTTTGTCTGGTAAACCGCTCACCCGTGCTAATCTGCATATGTTGTAAAAGCAACTAATATTTCTTTAATCCTATCAGCCACTTGAGTCTTTTCAGTCCCTGGAGCTTCTTTATTACTCTCCTTTCTTCCCCAAGAATCGCTTTAGAAGCATCCGCTCGAGCTTAAACTTAATCTTTTCGAATTCTAAGTCGTTCTGGAGATTCCCGGAAATCAGTGAAAGACGAAGGTACGAAGTGACTTCCGCAGTATGTGATGTTGCACGTTTCCTAGTGGACTCGATGTGGTTGTATATATATATATATATATATATATACTGTATATATATGTTCACATGATTTAATAATTAGCTGAAACCTCACTTTGGCCCCGTCGTTTCTTTTTAAACTTTTCCAGTGGATTCAGCTGATACACACACACACACACACACACATATATATATACACACATATGCCTGCATATCCCACATGATTAAGCTGTGACATTCCTTTGCCTTACAGTACCATAACTAACATATAACACAAAACTGATCATTCAGTACAGAAAAGCCAGCCTGTAGCCTTGAATTCGTTCTGATCCCTTATATACAAAACTTAACAATCCAGTCCAATAAATTTCAGCTAACATTTCACCTTTCTCAAACCGACTGCTGTCTCTGAAATGTTGGCAGAGAGAGAGAGAGAGAGAGAGAGAGAGAGAGAGAGAGAGAGAGAGAGAGAGAGAGCTGTGATCAATTGCTGTGTTGCAGAATTTCAAGTCAACAGGATTTTGCAAGAGTATACACGTATAGTCTTTTGAACGGAGCTTGGCTGGTTTAAGGGAGAACTGTTTTGTTGCATGGCAAAGACTATTACCCAGCCTGCCATTACTAGTCACGGGCAAGTTGATGGTGAATCAGATCTTTAAAACAAATGACAACAAGGAAGCTTTAGTAAAATGATACTTCCTTTTCGTCGCGCCATCACCTTCCCTCAAAAGTTCAAACGAAGATGCAAAGCATTAGGCTACTACCCTAAAACAATTCTCTTTGTATTTTAATAATTGAACTACATTTTTATCTATTTGGTTATGAATTTATTTTACTTTTTTCTCTTTGCTAATAACTGTTCTCTACTTTCTGTATTTCCTGTTACCTTCTGTTACTTCTTTCAAATCAGCACCACATTCTTCGGAAGCTTCAGTTTCAAGTCAATGGCCCCCTGTAGGGGATTGTTTAATAGGGTTCATCTTCGGCATAATAATAATAATAATAATAATAATAATAATAATAATAATAATAATAATAATAATAATAATTTAACACTTTATCTTCTTTCTTTTCTAATAAGTGATCTCTTTTTTCTGTGCTATTTTCTTATTGCGCTCTGTTACTTCTTTCTGACGAGCACACCATATTCTTTGGCAGCTTTAGAATTTCAAGTCAATGGCCATTTTGGTGCGCTTGCCTCGATATGAACAGGGTTCATCTTCTGAATAATAATAATAATAATAATAATAATAATAATAATAATAATAATAATAATAATAATAATAATAATAATAATAATAATAATTTCCTGTGTGAGGGACTGCAACGAGAGAAAGCAAAACAGTTTTCCCCGTTGTTTGGGGGCGAATCTTGATACAAAACTTATTTCATTATACAATTGCAAATTTCCGACCCTGTATCCCGGAAGAGAAATCTCCCGATAAATATTAGTATCAGCAATTTCTCATGCCATGACCACTCCTTCAACAATAACAAGTGTAATAAGAATACCCTAAAAATGAAATAAACGAAAGGGGAGGAAATGGAGAGATTGGAAGGGAGAGGAAGCTAATGAGAGACAGGTATAGAAATAATGAAAGGGTGAAAACAGAAATTCATTTCAGGCCCAACCACAGCAGGTTGGTTGATTGAATACAGAATTTAGGCCAAAGGCCAAGCAACGGGACCTATGAGGTCATTCTGCGCTGAAACGGAAACTGAGAGTAAATGGTGTCGAAAGATGCAACAGGAAGGAAACCTCGAGGTTGCACTATGAATCAATTGTTAGGGTGGGAAATAAGATGGAAGAGAGAGAATGTGAAAGGAGGTACAGTAAAAGAAACGAAAGGGGTTGCAGCTAGGGGCCGAAGGCACTCTGCTAAAAACCTTAAGCGATGGCCACAGCGCATCGCATGAGGTGCACTCACCGCAATCTCGCCCCCCGCTACGGGGACACCAGGTTGGCATGTACAAGGAGACTTGGGCCAGTTCTCTCACCTACTCTATACCTCCATTTCATTGATGATAATAATTTTTCTATTTATTTATAAATTTGTACACTTATTTTTTTCTATAAGTGATCTTTTCTTTCTGTATTTGAACACCATATTAGCCTCTGTTACTTTTTTCTAATGAACACCATATTCTGTGGAAGCATTTGTTTTATTTTTCGGCTAAAATCCTTTTCAAAGCTCTTCTTGGAACAAGCCCTGCAATTTCAGAATGGGCTTGTTCCATATGAAAAAGGGTTCACCTTCTAAATAATAAAAATAATAATAATAATAATAATAAAAAAATACGTAATGCATTGCTGGATGCAAGATTTTATTCATTGGAATGATAATGAGCAATTGAAGATAAACAGCAGATACGTAAATGACATCTCTCGAATGAGTTTCTTTATTTCTCTCTCTCTCAAAAGGCTAACTCTCTCTCTCTTCAGAAATTTTGGGGGATTTTTGATTCTCTCAAACCCTCTCTCCCTATTGGATGGGGGAGGAATGATATCTCGTGTGTTTACTCTTGATGCATATTATTATTATTTATTATATATATATATATATATATATATTATTATATATATATATATATCCAAATAATATTTTAATAAATATTCTATTGTTCGCCTTCCAAAATCTCTGCTATTCCGTGATTTTCTTCATAAAATATTTCAAACGTGATGTTTGTCTTCTTCTTGTTTAACATCTTTTTCCCATTTTTCATATGGGGTAAGCATGTTTCTCTTTCAGCGATGCCTTCTTTTGAAGGACTTTGATTTGGCGTTGCAAGATTTTATTCATTGGAAGGATATGAGCAAGCCTCGATCAGCTGCCCTGCCTGACATCGCTATATATATAATATATATATTAGACCCCGGTAGCACATGTGTATATGTATCGTACCAAATCCCCAGCTCCCTTAAGTAGGAAAAATCATTCTAACAAAGACAGGAAGGAGTCTCTGTCGAAGCTAAGAGAAATGCGGGCGAGGGACGGTAGGCTGTTTACAAAAACAGTAATGCCTTTAGTAGGGAATAGGTTAGCATTGGAGACCTCAACCAACAGGCAAGGTTTTCACCCAAGTAACCCCTAGTGAAGGTGTTCTTAAGCTTCCTTTTTCCCTGTCCTATGCATTCGGCGATGTCTCTGTCAATTTTTCAGACTGTCAGGTGCTATGGACGAACGCTGGACAAACAGCCTGCCCTGATCTGACCTCACGCGAGCATGCATCTGTGCTCTGAGCAACTCTATCCTTTGTCCTTCCCTAGCTGTTATTTTACTCAGTGAATCGACAGTAAGTGTTCTTCGAGAACTCCGATCGGCAGTTGCATTGCGCAAGCAACCGACATAATGGTAAGTCTGGAATTGACAAGATTTTCGTCGATTTGCTAGTATCTCTTCCACTGTACTTAAAGTTTTCCATTGTTTCCCCTTCAGCCACCATTTACAAGAGAACCTGGTATAATTATATTTCTTTTATAAAGTCTAATTTATAAATAATGATCATTGCCTAGTGAGAATTGCATAAGCTATTCCCGGGCAGTAAGTAGGAATTAGGGAAAGTCAGTGTAAGTAAATTTCAGGCAAACCTTGTATCCTGATCACCACTGTTTGTAAGAGAAATATCCTTACCAATACTAAAACTGCGTACGATATCCACTAGAGTACAAACATTCGTTGCGATATATTTTTTTACAAAAGCTGGGAAAATTGACTGTGTCAGACGTTGACTAAAGGTTCATGTAATGTCCTTGCTATCACAGCACATTCTTTCTTTTTTGGGACTAGGTGGGAAGTGAGGGGGTTTAATGTAATTCCTTTGTTACAGAAGTAATCCATTATTCCATACATAGTTGACTGGCGACCTAATCCAATTAAGTAATTGTCAGTTTGCATGTGCCTTCGGCGAAGCAGGGCTACATAAAATCCATTAATCAATTAAAAACTCATCAGCCAAAGCCCACACGTAACAAATATATATATATATATATATATATATATATATATATATATATATATATATATATATATATATATATATATATATATATATATATATATATATATATATATATATATATATATATACAACTTCAGTTTGCAGCTGGGCGCATAGGTGAGCAGTAGGACGGGAACGATCTACGGACCTAGGAAACAAGCCAAGCACCGCACACCACTCACCCATGACTCCCACTTAACGCCAATCACTACAGACAAGAGTGAAATTTATCTTGTTTCATATTTCTTTCTTTTGTTAAGAACACTCGTTTTTGTCCCTTCGTAAAGTATAATATAAGCATCGAAACAAAAGTCTCCTACGAGAAATTATAAAGAATTCTTAGCCCACTTTTTCTCCACAATAAAAAAATGATAAAAATATATTTGGAAACATAACATCTGACGAAGATATACAGATTTGGGCGGAATATTATTATGAGATTGTGTATAAGAGATATAATGGAGATAATCTGTCATGGAATAAAATAAAATATTTAGGCCAAAGGCCAATCATGCACTGGGACCTCTGATGTCATTCAGGGCTGAAAGGGAAACTGAGAGGAATAAAAAGCTTGAAAGGCGTAACAGAAGGAGAAATTGAGAGTAAAAAGGTTTGAAGTTGTAACAGGAGGAGAAACAGAGTAGAAGGGTCCGAAAGGCATAACAGGAAGAGAAACTGAGAGTAGAAAGGTTTGAAAGGTGTAACAGGAGGAGAAACAGAGTAGAAGGGTCCGAAAGGCGTAACAGGAAGAGAAACAGAGTAGAAAGGTTTGAAAGGTGTAACAGGACTCCGGAGAAACAGAGTAAAAAGATTTGAAAGGTGTAACCGGAGGATAAATTGAGGGTAAAAAGGTTTGAAAGGTATAACAGGAGGATAAACAGAGTAAAAAGGTTTGAAAGGTATAACAGAAGAATTAAATGAGAGTAGAAAGGTCTGAAAGGTGTAACAGGAGAAGAAACTAAGAGTAGAAGGGTTTGAAAGGTGCAACAAGAAGAGAAAATGAGAGTAGAAAGGTTTGAAAGGTGTAACAGGAGGAGAAACAGAGTAAAAAGGTCTGAAAGGTATAACAGGAGGAGAAACTGACAGCAAATAGGTTTGGAAGGTATAACAGGAGGTTAAACCCTTTTGCAGCTGCACTATAAAACAATTGTTAGGAGAGAGTGGAGGAAAGTAAGAAGGAAGAAGGAGAATATGAACGGAGGAGGTATAATCAAAGGAATGAAAGGGGTTGCAGCAGTTAGGGGGTCGATGGGGCACTGCAATGGCCCTCAAGTAAAAATGCCTACAGTGCACCGCGTGAGGTACAATAATGGCACTACTAGCTCCCCCCCCCACCCCTTAGGGAAAGGGAGGTAATTTGAATCCACACACAAGAAACTGAATTCACAGTGGAATCAGTAATTAAGTGGACCTAATAATAAAGAGGATAAAAACAAAATTAAGTTATAAAGAGTAATAATACAAAAATTAAATTTGGGGAATCTTGAAAAGAAGATAAACTAGGAATTTCAGAGAGAAATTGTGGATTGTGAAACTTTCCAGAGAACCCGAATAGAAATGCAAGGTCAAAGAAAACAAGAAAACGGATTTCCAGCAAATTCTACGCAGAGAGAGAGAGAGAGAGAGAGAGAGAGAGAGAGAGAGAGAGAGAGAGAGAGAGAGAGAGAGAGAGAGCTGGGTAGGAAGCCTTGTTGGGTACGGATTCAATAACAAAGGGATGTTTGTGACTCACTGTTTGAAAACTTATATCGAACTATCCTCACATTACTGAAGGTATCTGTGTGATCAGAATGAGAGAGAGAGAGAGAGAGAGAGAGAGAGAGAGAGAGAGAGAGAGAGAGAGAGAGAGAGAGAGAGAGAGTTGTTTCAGTATTACCTCTTCGACGCCATCCCTGCATTATAGGATGGTGAACGAAGCACTAGAGAGAGAGAGAGAGAGAGAGAGAGAGAGAGAGAGAGAGAGAGAGAGAGAGAGAGAGAGAGTTAATTCAATAAAAGCAAAAATGACCCCCTTTCTTTTCCTAGATTTGACTTTCATGGCCCTAGAGGTATTCACTTCGCCGTCAGGAAGTCCTTCAGAGCTTTTAAAAGAAAAGTTTTTAAAACCACTGGCTCTCTCTCTCTCTCTCTCTCTCTCTCTCTCTCTCTCTCTCTCTCTCTCTCTATGAGAATACCACCTTGAGGAGCGTTCGAAAACTTTTTAATTGAGAAGTTTTCCTTCATACTCGAAGACGAGATTGTCTGAGAAGATAATGGTGGTTATTCATCCGCGTAACTGAATTGAATTCAAATTTTGGATTTAAATTGCCATTTGGTGGTTGACGCACGAGCTTGATGAATATTAAATCTCATCTTTTTGGCTACATTTAAAAAAAAAAAAATTCAATGGAAAGTTTAAATACGAAGAGGAAATGTTTATTTTCAAACTTGGAATATCTCTCACATTTATTATATACAAATTGATATATATACATATATATATATGTGTGTGTGTGTGTGTATGTATATATATACATACATACACACACACACTTATATATATATATACAGATAATGTATATACATATATATGCATACATACATACATACATACATATTTATACATACATACAGACATACACACATATATATACACACATACATATATACATAAAAAAGAGCAAGAGAGAGAGAGAGAGAGAGAGAGAGAGAGAGAGAGAGAGAGAGAGAGAGAGAGAGAGAGAGAAACAAACAAACAACTACGATACATAAGAAAATTGAGGCAAATGGTCGATGTCCTTTCATGCAGTATTAAAATCTTTTAACATTAATATTCTACACAATTTTAAAACAGAGCACGAAACGAAAGATATGTGGTACTGGGAACTGTGATATCGTGGGACTTTCACGAAATGTGGATGACGATACATGCGAAATAGTAC
Organism: Macrobrachium rosenbergii; assembly: GCF_040412425.1. Taxonomy (NCBI): domain Eukaryota; kingdom Metazoa; phylum Arthropoda; class Malacostraca; order Decapoda; family Palaemonidae; genus Macrobrachium; species Macrobrachium rosenbergii. The sequence goes on from NC_089748.1 coordinate 30,406,999, forward strand.
CAAATCAACAAAATAATAATAATAATAATAATAATAATAATAATAATAATAATAATAATAATAATAATAATAATAATAATAACCCATAAAAATTTCATTATAGCATGAATCAATAAAATGAAGAAATCAGTGGTGTATATGTAAATATATATTTTTATATATTCCTAAAAATATATATTTACATCTACACCAATGGATTTCTTCCCAACAACAACAACAAAAACAACAACAATAATAATAATAATAATAATAATAATAACAATAATAATAATAATAATAATAATAATAATAATATAATAATAATTATTATTATTATTATTATTATTATTATTATTATTATTATTATTATTATTATTATTATTATTATTATTATTATTATTATAAAATTAATCATGTTATTAGCACGACATCTCTCTCTCTCTCAGTAACATATTGTTCACACAGCTCATTACTTGTTATTCCGCAACTCGAGTCTGACATTGATACGTGTTGATAATCTTCTGTTCCCCATTGATTTCTATTTCAAACAGACACTAGAACTCAAATTACCGTCAACTCTGCTAATGTAGAGACTACATTTTCCTACGAACAAGGATGCAAAAGTCTCTGTAACTACAAGACAAGTGCAAATGAACGAATTCGCTCCCTCTGTCATGATAAACAGCCCTGTCTAAAAAAAAAGCTGTAATTAAATCTTTCTAGAGTTGCAGAAGACGCAATCAACATTTCCCAGAATTTTTGTCGAATAGACGCACCATTTTTTATTCGGTTTGATTGCTTTTAGTTCTCTGTAAAAGGAAGCTTTTGTGACGGCTTTGTCTGTCCGTTCGCACGTTTTCTGTCCGCCCTCAGATATTAAAGTCTACTGAGGCTAGAGGGCTGCAAATTGGTATGTTAATCATCCACTCTCCAATCATCAAACATACCAAGTTGCAACCCTCTGGCCTGCGTAGTTTTTATTTGATTTAAGGTTCAAGTTAGCCATAATCGTACTTCTGGCACCGATATACTGTATGTACCAACAACACAGGCCACCGTGGCTGAGTTTCATGGGCCACAGCTAAGAATTTTTGGGTCGTGGCTGAGGCCATCATCGGACCGTGGCTGAGTTTCATGGGCCGTGACTGAGAGTTTCATACAGCATTATACGCTGTACAGAAAAATCGATTGCTCTGAAGAAACTTCGGCGCATTTTTACGTGTTTTATTATTGGTTTAAATGGCATTTCAGTTTCAGCGTAATGCCAATAATCTTGGAGGAGCTTAAATTTCATTTCGTTTTTCTTTCAATAAGTGATCTCTTTCTGTATTTCACATCACCTTCTGTTAATTCTTTCTAATGAATACTATATTCTCTGGAAGCTTGAATTTCAAGTTAATGGCCCTTGTGGTGGACTTGTTCCACATGAATAGGTTTCATCTTATGAATAATAATAATAATAATAATAATAATAATAATAATAATAATAATAATAATAATGAGATGAAAAAATCTTCACACATATGATGTTTTTAGACTTTAAAATCGTCGTCTCTCTTAGCATTTCAGAGCAAATGAGCTTCTTATGTGTTCACAAGGCCTGGCATCTCTCCCTAATGGTCGCGTCGTCTCATTTTTCATTGGAGTGCCCGTAACCGATTTTCCACGTTCTCGGGTTACGAATAAAGGGTCCTTATTAAATACGAAGAGGCTAAGGCTTCCTTATGTTTACCCTTTTATCAGACAAGTGCTCTTATTAGATAACCCCGTAGTGGGGCAGTGCCGTCAGTGTACCTCATGCGGTGCACTGTAGGCATTACTAAGGCTCTTTGCAGCGTGCCTTCGGCCTTAGCTGCAATCCCTTTCGTTCCTTTTACTGTCCTCCTTCCACATTCTCTTTCTTCCATCTTACTGTCCACCCTCTCCTAACAACTGATTCATAGTGCAACTGCGAGATTTTCCTCCTGTTACACCTGTCAAACCTTTTACTGTCAATATTCGTTTCAGTGCTGAATGACCTCATAGGTCCCAGTGCTTTGCCTTTGGCCTAAATTCTATATTCAATTCAATTCTTATCAGAGAAGCCTTGGTAAAATCTTTTAATGTTAAGAGTACGTGCAGTGCCCGGCAAGCTGATGATCTGTAAACTGTTTTTAGATATCTCACACAAACATACACACATGCATATGCACAACTGTTTTCTGAAACCACTGACTCTAAAACCCTGCTTTTCAACCAGAGATTAATTTCTGGAATAATTGCTCTGAAACCTGCTTTGCAACCAAAGATTATTTCCTGGAATAATTTCTCCAAAAGCCTGCTTTTCAACCAAAGATTATTTCCTGGAATAATTTCTCCAAAAGCCTGCTTTGCAACCAAAGATTATTTCCCGGAATAATTTCTCCAAAAGCCTGCTTTTCAACCAAAGATTATTTCCTGGAATAATTTCTCCAAAAGCCTGCTTTTCAACCAAAGATTATTTTTTGGAATCATTGCTCTGAAAATCTACTTTTAAACCAAAGCTTGTTTTTCTGAAAACATTGCTCTGAAAGCCCACTTTTTAGCCAAAAAATACTTTCTGGAATAATTGCTCTGGAAGCCTGCTTTTCAACCTAAGATTATTTTCTGAAACCATTGCTCTAAAACCCTGCTTTTCAACTAAAGACTACTTTCTAGAACCAATGCTCTGAAACCTGCTTTTCAGTCAAAACTTATTCCATGGAATAATTGCCTTGAAAGTATACTTTTCAACCACGTATCATTTTATGGAATAACTTCTCTGAAAGCCTGCTTTTTAGCCAAAGATTATTTCCTAGAACCATTGCTCTAAAGCCGTGCTTTTCAACTAAAGATTATTTTCCGGAAGCA